>NC_133739.1:0-7500 GCF_048934315.1 Petromyzon marinus | reverse complement strand
TCTATGTGTCTCTGTGTGTGTCTCTATTAGTATGGGTCTCTGTGGGTCTCTATGAGTATGGGTCTCTATGAGTATGGGTCTCTGTGGGTCTCTGTGTGTGTCTCTATGAGTATGAGAATGGGTCTCTGTGGGTCTCTGTGTGTGTGTCTCTATGAGTATGGGTCTCTGTGGGTCTCTATGAGTATGGTTCTCTGTGGGTCTCTATGAGTATGGGTCTCTGTGGGTCTCTGTGTGTCTCTATGAGTATGGTTCTCTGTGGGTCTCTCTGTGTGTGTGTCTCTATGAGTATGGGTCTCTATGAGTATGGTTCTCTGTGGGTCTGTGTGTGTGTGTCTCTATGAGTATGGGTCTCTGTGGGTCTCTATCTCTGTGTGTGTCTCTATGAGTATGGTTATCTGTGGGTCTCTCTCTCTCTGTGTGTGTGTGTCTCTATGAGTATGGGTCTCTGTGGGTCTCTCTCTGTGTGTGTGTCTCTATGAGTATGGGTCTCTATGTGTCTCTGTGTGTGTCTCTATTAGTATGGGTCTCTGTGGGTCTCTATGAGTATGGGTCTCTATGAGTATGGTTCTCTGTGGGTCTCTCTCTCTCTGTGTGTGTGTCTCTATGAGTATGGGTCTCTGTGTGTGTGTCTCTATGAGTATGGTTCTCTGTGGGTCTCTCTCTCTCTGTGTGTGTGTCTCTATGAGTCTTGGCCCTGCTCGCTGTTCGGTTTGTTGGCCGTGGTTCTCTCTACACCTGGTTACATTTAAAATAATCAACTCAACAGAGCGTAGCGTTGCGAGCAAGGCATCGCGGATTGTGGTTACAACCTCACAATGCAGGCGACTCACTTCCAAAGCGAAATGGGGAACATTGTGATTAGCCAACACTGATTATGTGGCAAGTGTCTCAGAGAGAGAGAGGGAGGGAAAGGGAAATTGGGGGGGTTGGAATCAAACTCCGTAGGTGAATAAGAGTAGCAGTGTAGTGTATAGTGTAGTGTATAGTGTAGTAGTGTGTGGTGTAGTGTATAGTGTAGTGTATAGTGTAGTAGTGTGTGGTGTAGTGTATAGTGTAGTGTGTAGTGTAGTGTGTAGTAGTGTGTAGTGTATAGTGTAGTAGTGTGTGGTGTAGTGTATAGTGTAGTGTATAGTGTAGTGTATAGTGTAGTGTGTAGTGTAGTGTAATATATAGTGTAGTGTGTAGTGGTGTAATAGTGTGTGGTGTAATATATAGTGTAGTGTGTAGTGTAGTGTAATATATAGTGTAGTGTGTAGTGTAGTGTATAGTGTAGTGTATAGTGTAGTGTATAGTGCAGTCGTGGGGTGACGGAGTGAGTCTGGGGAGAAGGAGAAGGGGAAGGAGGAGGGAGTTGACCGCACGCCACAGATCCCACTGCACGTGCGTCCGGTGATACACGGTGTCCTAGAGATGTTGACTACCTCGCCTGGTGTACAGGAGGTCGTGGGTTCAACGCTGAGATGTTGACTACCTCGCCTGGCCTACAGGAGACTCGTGGGTTCAATGCTGAGATGTTGACTACCTCGCCTGGTGTACAGGAAGTCGTGGGTTCAATGCTGAGATGTTGACTACCTCGCCTGGTGTACAGGAAGTCGTGGGTTCAATGTTGAGATGTTGACTACCTCGCCTGGTGTACAGGAAGTCGTGGGTTCAATGCTGAGATGTTGACTACCTCGCCTGGTGTACAGGAGGTCGTGGGTTCAATGCTGAGATGTTGACTACCTCGCCTGGTGTACAGGAGGTCGTGGGTTCAATGCTGAGATGTTGACTACCTCGCCTGGTGTGCAGGAGGTCGTGGGTTCAACGCTGAGATGTTGACTACCTCGCCTGGCCTACAGGAGACTCGTGGGTTCAATGCTGAGATGTTGACTACCTCGCCTGGTGTACAGGAGGTCGTGGGTTCAACGCTGAGATGTTGACTACCTCGCCTGGCCTACAGGAGACTCGTGGGTTCAATGCTGAGATGTTGACTACCTCGCCTGGTGTACAGGAAGTCGTGGGTTCAATGCTGAGATGTTGACTACCTCGCCTGGTGTACAGGAAGTCGTGGGTTCAATGTTGAGATGTTGACTACCTCGCCTGGTGTACAGGAAGTCGTGGGTTCAATGCTGAGATGTTGACTACCTCGCCTGGTGTACAGGAGGTCGTGGGTTCAATGCTGAGATGTTGACTACCTCGCCTGGTGTACAGGAGGTCGTGGGTTCAATGCTGAGATGTTGACTACCTCGCCTGGTGTGCAGGAGGTCGTGGGTTCAACGCTGAGATGTTGACTACCTCGCCTGGCCTACAGGAGACTCGTGGGTTCAATGCTGAGATGTTGACTACCTCGCCTGGTGTACAGGAGGTCGTGGGTTCAACGCTGAGATGTTGACTACCTCGCCTGGTCTACAGGAGACTCGTGGGTTCAATGCTGAGATGTTGACTACCTCGCCTGGTGTACAGGAAGTCGTGGGTTCAATGCTGAGATGTTGACTACCTCGCCTGGCCTACAGGAGACTCGTGGGTTCAATGCTGAGATGTTGACTACCTCGCCTGGTGTACAGGAAGTCGTGGGTTCAATGCTGAGATGTTGACTACCTCGCCTGGTGTACAGGAGGTCGTGGGTTCCATGCTGAGATGTTGACTACCTCGCCTGGTCCACAGGAGGTCGTGGGTTCAATGCTGAGATGTTGACTACCTCGCCTGGTGTACAGGAGGTCGTGGGTTCAATGCTGAGATGTTGACTACCTCGCCTGGTGTACAGGAGGTCGTGGGTTCAACGCTGAGATGTTGACTACCTCGCCTGGCCTACAGGAGACTCGTGGGTTCAATGCTGAGATGTTGACTACCTCGCCTGGTGTACAGGAGGTCGTGGGTTCAACGCTGAGATGTTGACTACCTCGCCTGGCCTACAGGAGACTCGTGGGTTCAATGCTGAGATGTTGACTACCTCGCCTGGTGTACAGGAGGTCGTGGGTTCAACGCTGAGATGTTGACTACCTCGCCTGGCCTACAGGAGACTCGTGGGTTCAATGCTGAGATGTTGACTACCTCGCCTGGTGTACAGGAAGTCGTGGGTTCAATGCTGAGATGTTGACTACCTCGCCTGGTGTACAGGAAGTCGTGGGTTCAACGCTGAGATGTTGACTACCTCGCCTGGCCTACAGGAGACTCGTGGGTTCAATGCTGAGATGTTGACTACCTCGCCTGGTGTACAGGAAGTCGTGGGTTCAATGCTGAGATGTTGACTACCTCGCCTGGTGTACAGGAAGTCGTGGGTTCAATGTTGAGATGTTGACTACCTCGCCTGGTGTACAGGAAGTCGTGGGTTCAATGCTGAGATGTTGACTACCTCGCCTGGTGTACAGGAAGTCGTGGGTTCAATGTTGAGATGTTGACTACCTCGCCTGGTGTACAGGAAGTCGTGGGTTCAATGCTGAGATGTTGACTACCTCGCCTGGTGTACAGGAGGTCGTGGGTTCAATGCTGAGATGTTGACTACCTCGCCTGGTGTACAGGAGGTCGTGAGTTCGATGCTGAGATGTTGACTACCTCGCCTGGTGTACAGGAAGTCGTGGGTTCGATGTTGAGATGTTGACTACCTCGCCTGGTGTACAGGAGGTCGTGGGTTCAATGCTGAGATGTTGACTACCTCGCCTGGTGTACAGGAAGTCGTGGGTTCAATGTTGAGATGTTGACTACCTCGCCTGGTGTACAGGAAGTCGTGGGTTCAATGCTGAGATGTTGACTACCTCGCCTGGTGTACAGGAGGTCGTGGGTTCAATGCTGAGATGTTGACTACCTCGCCTGGTGTGCAGGAGGTCGTGGGTTCAATGCTGAGATGTTGACTACCTCGCCTGGTGTACAGGAGGTCGTGAGTTCGATGCTGAGATGTTGACTACCTCGCCTGGTGTACAGGAGGTCGTGGGTTCGATGCTGAGATGTTGACTACCTCGCCTGGTGTACAGGAGGTCGTGAGTTCGATGCTGAGATGTTGACTACCTCGCCTGGTGTACAGGAGGTCGTGGGTTCAATGCTGAGATGTTGACTACCTCGCCGGGTGTACAGGAGGTCGTGGGTTCAATGCTGAGATGTTGACTACCTCGCCGGGTGTACAGGAGGTCGTGGGTTCAATGTTGAGATGTTGACTACCTCGCCTGGTGTACAGGAGGTCGTGGGTTCAATGCTGAGATGTTGACTACCTCGCCTGGTGTACAGGAAGTCGTGGGTTCAACGCTGAGATGTTGACTACCTCGCCTGGTGTACAGGAGGTCGTGGGTTCAATGCTGAGATGTTGACTACCTCGCCTGGTGTACAGGAGGTCGTGGGTTCAACGCTGAGATGTTGACTACCTCGCCTGGTGTACAGGAGGTCGTGGGTTCAATGTTGAGATGTTGACTACCTCGCCTGGTGTACAGGAGGTCGTGGGTTCAACGCTGAGATGTTGACTACCTCGCCTAGTGTACAGGAAGTCGTGGGTTCGATGCTGAGATGTTGACTAACTCGCCTGGTGTACAGGAGGTCGTGAGTTCGATGCTGAGATGTTGACTACCTCGCCTGGTGTACAGGAGGTCGTGAGTTCGATGTTGAGATGTTGACTACCTCGCCTGGTGTACAGGAGGTCGTGGGTTCGATGTTGAGATGTTGACTACCTCGCCTGGTGTACAGGAGGTCGTGGGTTCAATGCTGAGATGTTGACTACCTCGCCTGGTGTACAGGAAGTCGTGGGTTCAACGCTGAGATGTTGACTACCTCGCCTGGTGTACAGGAGGTCGTGGGTTCAATGCTGAGATGTTGACTACCTCGCCTGGTGTACAGGAGGTCGTGGGTTTAACGCTGAGATGTTGACTACCTCGCCTGGTGTACAGGAGGTCGTGGGTTCAACGTTGAGATGTTGACTACCTCGCCTGGTATACAGGAAGTCGTGGGTTCGATGCTGAGATGTTGACTACCTCGCCTGGTGTACAGGAGGTCGTGAGTTCGATGCTGAGATGTTGACTACCTCGCCTGGTGTACAGGAGGTCGTGAGTTCGATGCTGAGATGTTGACTACCTCGCCTGGTGTACAGGAAGTCGTGGGTTCGATGTTGAGATGTTGACTACCTCGCCTGGTGTACAGGAGATCCACTCACACCTCAAATTCACCAACCCACTCACCCGCTCATCACTCACCCACCCATCTACTCAGCCACTCACCCACCCACCCATCCACTCACCCACCGACCCACTCAATAAACTCACACAACCCACCCACTCACTCACCCAATCACCCACCCACACACTCACTCACCCACCAACCCACTCACTCACCCACCCACTGTCACTCACTCACTCACCCCCCACTCACCCACTCACCCACTCACTCACCCACCCACCTACTCACGCACCCACTCACTTTCTCACTCACTCACCTACCCACTCATCCACCTACTCACCCACCCACCCACTCACTCACTCACCCACCCACCCACCCACTCACCCACCCACTCACCCACTCACCCACCCACTCACCCACTCACCCACTCACTCACTCAACCGCTCACCCACCCACTCACCCACACACTCACTCACTCACCCACCCACCCACTCACGCACCCACCCACTCACTCACCCATTCACTCACTCAATCACCCACCCACCCCACTCACTCACTCACCCACTCACCCACCCACCCACCCACTCACTCACACTCACTCACTCACTCACCCACTCACCCACCCACCCACTCACTCACTCACTCACCCACTCACCCACCCACTCACTCACCCACTCACGCACCCACTCACTCACTCACCCATTCACTCACTCACTCACTCACCCACTCACCCACTCACTCACCCACCCACTCACTCACTCACCGATTCACTCACTCACCCACTCACCCACTCAACCACTCACTCACCCACTCACGCACCCATTCACTCACCCACTCATCCACTCACTCACCCACCCACTCACTCACCCATCCACCCACTCACTCACTCACTCACCCACCCACTCACTCACTCACCCACCCACTCACTCACCCACCCACCCACCCACGCACCCACCCACACACCCACTCACCCACTCACCCACCCACTCACTCACTCACCCACTCACCCACCCACCCACTCACCCACCCACCCACTCACTCACTCACCCACTCACTCACTCACCCACTCACCCACTCACTCACTCACCCACTCACCCACCAACCCACTCACCCACCCACCCATTCACTCACTCACCCACTCACCCACTTACCCACTCAACCACTCACTCACCCACCCACCAAACCCACCCACTCACCCACTCACTCACCCACCCACCCACCCACTCACTCACTCACACACTCACTCACTCACTCACCCACTCACCCACCCACTCACTCACCCACTCACGCACCCACTCACTCACTCACTCACCCATTCACTCACTCACTCACCCACTCACCCACTCACTCACCCACCCACTCAACCACTCACTCACCCACCCACCAAACCCACCCACTCACCCACTCACTCACCCACCCACCCACTCACTCACTCACCCACTCACTCACTCATCCACCCACCCACTCACCCACTCACTCACTCACCCACTCACGCACCCATTCACTCACCCACTCACCCACTCACCCACTCACTCACCCACCCACTCACCCACTCACCCACCAAACCCACCCACTCACCCACTCACTCACCCACCCACTCACTCACTCACCCACTCACTCACTCACTCACCCACCCACCCACTCACCCACTCACTCACTCACCCACTCACGCACCCATTCACTCACCCACTCACCCACTCACTCACTCAACCATTCACTCACTCAATCACCCACCCACCCACTCACTCACTCACTCACCCACTCACCCACCCACCCACTCACTCATACACTCACTCACTCACCCACTCACCCACCCACTCACTCACTCACCCATTCACTCACTCACCCACTCACCCACTCACCCACTCAACCACTCACTCACCCACTCACGCACCCATTCACTCACCCACTCACCCACTCAATCACTCACCCACCCACTCACCCACTCACTCACCCACTCACCCACCCACCCACTCACTTACACACTCACTCACTCACTCACCCACCCACTCACCCACCCACCCACTCACCCACCCACTCACTCACCCACTCACGCACCCACTCACTCACCCATTCACTCACTCACTCACTCACCCACTCACCCACTCACTCACCCACCCACTCACCCATTCACTCACTCACCAACTCACCCACTCACCCACTCAACCACTCACTCACCCACTCACGCACCCATTCACTCACCCACTCACCCACTCACTCACCCACCCACTCACTCACCCACCCACCCACCCACTCACTCACCCACTCACCCACTCACTCACTCACTCACCTACTCACTCACCCACTCACTCACTCACTCACCCACCCACTCACCCACTCACCCACTCACTCACCCACTCACCCACTCACCCACTCACTCACCCACTCACCCACTCACTCACCCACCCACTCACCCACTCACCCACT
>NC_133738.1:6381503-6498184 GCF_048934315.1 Petromyzon marinus | reverse complement strand
TAGGTATATAGATAGTAGGTATATAGGTAGTAGGTATATACGATAGTAGGTATATAGATCATAGGTATATAGGCTATATAGATAGTAGGTATATAGATAGTAGGTATATAGATAGTAGGTATCTAGATAGTAGGTATATAGATATAGGTATATAGATAGTAGGTATATAGGGTATAGGTATATAGGTATTATATAGGTATATAGAAGTAGGTATATCAGAATAGGTATATAGATATAGGATATAGGTAAATAGATAATAGGTATAGTAGATAGTAAAGGAGAGTATATAGGATTAGGTATATATATATGTATATAGTAGGTATATAGATATATAATAGTATTATAGTATATAGGTATATAGATAGTAGGTATATAGATAGTAGTAAGGTATATAGATGTAGGTATATAGATAGTAGGTATATGGTAGAAGATAATAGGTATATAAGATAGGGATATAGATAGTGATTAGTGGTATAATAGTATATAGGTATATAGATAAGTATATAGTAGGAGGTATATAGAAGGTATATAGTAGGATACTCACTACTTACACACTTACTACTTACACACTTACACACTCACTACTTACACACTTACACACTCACTACTTACACACTTACTACTTACAACATCACCACTTACACACTCATCACTTACACACTCACTACTTACACACTCACTACTTACACACTTACTACTTACACACTTACTACTTACACACTCACTACTTACACACTCACCACTTACACACTCACTACTTACTACTCACTACTTACACACTTACTACTTACACACTCACTAACTTACACACTCACCACTTACACACTCACTACTTACACACTTACACACCTCACTACTTACACACTTACACACTTACTACTTACACACTTACTACTTACACACTTACTACTTACACACTTACACACTCACTACTCACTACTTACACACTCACCACTTACACACTCACCACTTACACACTTACTACTTACACACTCACTACTTACACACTTACTACTTACACACTCACCACTTACACACTCACTACTTACACACTTACACACTCACTACTTACACACTTACACACTTACTACTTACACACTTACTACTTACACACTTACTACTTACACACTTACACACTCACTACTTACACACTTACACACTCACTACTTACACACTTACTACTTACACACTTACACACTCACTACTTACACACTTACTCACTACTTACACACTTACTACTTACACACTTACACACTCACTACTTACACACTTACACACTCACTACTTACACACTTACTACTTACACACTCACCACTTACACACTCATCACTTACACACTCACTACTTACACACTTACTACTTACACACTTACTACTTACACACTCACTACTTACACACTCACCACTTACACACTCACTGCTTACTACTCACTACTTACACACTTACTACTTACACACTCACTATTTACACACTCACTACTCACTACTTACACACTCACCACTTACACACTCACCACTTACACACTTACTACTTACACACTCACCACTTACACACTTACTACTTACACACACACTTACACACTCACTACTTACACACTCACTACTTACACACTTACTACTTACACACTCACTACTTTACACACTTACACACTCACTACTTACACACTTACACACTCACCACTTACACACTCACTACTTACACACTTACACACTCACCACTTACACACTCACCACTTACACACTCACTACTTACACACTCACTACTTACACACTTACTACTTACACTCACTACTTACACACTCACCACTTACACACTCACCACTTACACACTCACCACTTACACACTCACTACTTACACACTCACCACTTACACACTTACACACTCACCACTTACACACTTACTACTTACACACTTACACACTCACCACTTACACACTCACTACTTACACACTCACCACTTACACACTCACTACTTACACACTTACACACTCACCACTTACACACTCACTACTTACACACTTACACACTCACCACTTACACACTCACTACTTACACACTCACTACTTACACACTTACTACTCACTACTTACACACTCACTACTTACACACTCACTACTTACACACTTACACACTCACCACTTACACACTCACCACTTACACACTTACACACTCACCACTTACACACTCACCACTTACACACTTACACACTCACCACTTACACACTCACCACTTACACATTTACTACTTACACACTCACCACTTACACACTCACCACTTACACACCCACCACTTACACACTTACTACTTACATACTTACACACTCACTACTTACACACTCACCACTTACACACTCACTACTTACACACTCACTACTTACACACTTACACACTCACTACTTACACACTCACCGCTTACACACTCACTACTTACACACTCACTACTTACACACTTACACACTCACTACTTACACACTCACCACTTACACACTCACCACTTACACACTCACTACTTACACACTCACCACTTACACACTCAACACTTACACACTCACTACTTACACACGTACACACTCACTACTTACACACTTATTTCTTACACACTCACCACTTACACACTCACCACTTACACACTCACTACTTACACACTCACCACTTACAGACTCACTACTTACACACTTACACACTCACTACTTACACACTCACCACTTACACACTTACACAATCACCACTTACACACTCACTACTTACACACTTACTACTTACACACTTACTACTTATACACTTACACACTTACTACTTGCACACTCACTACTTACACTCTCACCACTTACACACTTACACACTCACTACTTACACACTCACCACTTACACACTCACTACTTACACACTTAGACACTCACTACTTACACACTTACACACTCACTACTTACACACTCACTACTTACACACTCACCACTTACACACTTACACAATCACCACTTACACACTCACCACTTACACACTCACTACTTACACACTTACTTCTTACACACTTACTACTCACCACTTACACACTCACCACTTACACACTTACACACTCACCACTTATACACTCACCACTTACACACTCAATACTTACACACTCACCACTTACACACTCACTTCTTACACACTCACCACTTACACACTTACACACTCACTACTTACACACTTACACACTCACTACTTACACACTCACCACTTACACACTCACTACTTACACCACTTACACACTCAATACTTACACACTCACTACTTACACACTTACTACTTACACACTTACACACTTACTACTTACACACTCACCACTTACACACTCACCACTTACACACTCACTACTTACACACTTACACACTCACCACTTACACACTCACCACTTACACACTCACCACTTACACACTCACTACTTACACACTTACACAATCACCACTTACACACTCACCACTTACACACTCACCACTTACACACTTACTACTTACACACTCACCACTTACACACTCACCACTTACACACTTACTACTTACACACTCACCACTCACTACTTACACACTCACCACTTACACACTCACCACTTACACACTCACCACTTACACACTTACTACTTACACACTCACCACTCACTACTTACACACTCACCACTTACACACTCACCACTTACACACTCACTACTTACACACTCACCACTTACACACTCACCACTTACACACTTACACACTCACTACTTACACACTCACTACTTACACACTCACCACTTACACACTACTTACACACTTGCACAATCACCACTTACACACTCACCACTTACACACTCACTACTTACACACTTACACACTCACTACTTACACACTCACCACTTACACACTTACTACTTACACACTCACTACTTACACACTTACTACTTACACACTTACACACTCACTACTTACACACTCACTATTTACACACTTACACACTCACCACTTACACACTCACCACTTACACACTCACCACTTACACACTTACTACTTACACACTTACACACTCACTACTTACACAGTCACCACTTACACACTCACCACTTACACACTCACCATGTTGATGTTGGTGGTGGTGGTGATGTTGGTGATGGTGATGTTGGTGATGTTGGTGATGTTGGTGGTGGTGGTGATGTTGGTGATGTTGGTGATGTTGGTGGTGGTGATGTTGGTGATGTTGGTGGTGTTGATGTTGGTGATGTTGGTGATGTTGGTGGTGGTGGTGATGTTGGTGATGTTGGTGATGTTGGTGATGGTGTTGGTGATGATGATGTTGGTGATGTTGGTGATGTTGATGATGTTGGTGTTTTGTGATGTTGGTGATGTTGGTGTTTTGTGATGTTGGTGATGATGATGTTGGTGATGTTGGTGGTGGTGTTGGTGTTGGTGATGGTGTTGATGTTGATGATGTTGGTGGTGTTGATGTTTTGTGGTGTTGGTGATGGTGTTGATGTTGATGATGTTGATGGTGTTGGTGATGTTGGTGATGTTGGTGATGTTGGTGATGTTGGTGGTGGTGTTGATGTTGATGATGTTGGTGATGTTGGTGATGTTGGTGGTGGTGTTGATGTTGATGGTGTTGATGGTGTTGATGTTTTGTGATGTTTTGTGGTGATGTTGATGATGATGTTGATGTTGGTGATGGTGATGATGATGTTGATGGTGGTGTTGATGGTGTTGATGTTGATGATGTTGATGTTGGTGATGTTGGTGTTTTGTGATGTTCAGGGGAATGACAGAGTTCTGGACAAAGGCGGTGGTGGTCATGGTGATGGTGATGGGGTGAAGCCTTTGCCTCGTCCCTCTAGGTATGTTCAGCCTCAAAATAAAAGAGGCTACCTGGGAGAGCTTTGTCTGTGTGTAGGTGCTGCTATTCGCTGCTAACAGCACTTGCCCCTACAGCCTACTAGAGGCTACCTGGGGGAGCTTTGTCTGTGTGTAGGTGCTGCTACTCGCTACTACTAACAGCACTTGCCCCTACAGCCTGCTAGAGGCTACCAGGGGGAGCTTTGTCTGTGTGTAGGTGCTGCTACTCGCTACTAACAGCACTTGCCCCTACAGCCTTGCTAGAGGCTACCTGGGGGATCTTTGTCTGTGTGTAGGTGCTACTACTAACAGCACTTGCCCCTACAGCCCTGCTAGAGGCTACCTGGGGGATCTTTGTCTGTGTGTAGGTGCTGCTATTCGCTACTGACAGCACTTGCCCCTACAGCCTGCTAGAGGCTACACGGGGGATCTTTGTCTGTGTGTATGTCTGTGTCCGTGTGTGTCTTTGTGGCAGTGTGTGTGCGTGGCTGTGTGTGTCACTGTGTGTCATTGTGTTTCACTGTATGTGTGTGTGTCACTGTGTGTGTGTCACATACCTGGGCAGTGTGCTTATGACTGGCTCCAGTTTAACAGCAGAGGTCTCACTCCGAATCAGTCGAGCGGCAATATCTTTTCATTGGTTGCGTAACGCTGTGTGGAAGCTACCTGGTCTGTCGCTCCGCACTAAGCTTCAGGTCTTCTCGGCCACGGTCATTCCCTCTCTTCTCTACGCTTGCGAAACGTGGACCCCCTAATGGAACATCTTCGCCGGTTAGAAACATTTAGGCTGGCCTGCCTACGATCCATCCTGGGTTTAACCAGACTGGATTGTGTGAGGAGCTCACAAATCCTTGAAAGATCTGGGCAGGGTCCCATCGGTGAGCTCCTCCGGCAGGCAAGGCTGCGATGGCTGGGTCATGTAGCCCGCATGCCCAGCCACCGCATGCCGAAACAGCTTTTGTTCGGCCGGATCGAGGGGGCTAAACGGGCGCGGCACAGGCTAGAGAAGAGATGGAGTGATGTGGTACAGGAGGACGTGGAGCTGAGTGGACTTGCCGATGACTGGTACCAGCGGTGTCAAGATCGGCCTCTGTGGAGGAGGCTCGTGAAGGACGCTACTGGGCAGTTGGAGGCAGTCGCCCTCCAACAACAACGGAGGGCGGAGGAGCGACGCTCACAACAACGAGCGGAACGCCGGGTGGCTAAAGCACAGCAGGTTGGCACAGTAGGGGGCACAGGTGGTGCATCAGCCAGTCATCTCAGTCAGTCGACCCGTGGCACCTGGGTCTGCCCCGTGACCTCCTGCCAGCGGGCGTTCGACACTTCACGTGGCCTCACGGTGCACATAGCCTGGCACAAGCGTCGTGGTGACGTCACCGCCACTTAGTGGCGAATGGCGGTTGTTGTTGTTGTTGTGTGTAAGGGAGGTGTCCCCGCTCTCCGTGTTGAGGGCACGTGCTCTGTGTGTGTGTCACTGTGTGTGTGTGACTGTATGTGACTGTGTGTGTGTGTGACTGTGTGTGTGTGTGACTGTGTGTGTGTGACTGTGTGTGTGACTGTGTGACTGTGTGTGTGACTGTGTGTGTGGTGTGTAAGGGAGGTGTCCCCACTCTCCGTGTTGAGGGCACGTGCTCTGTGTGTGTGTGACTGTGTGTGTGTGACTGTGTGTGTGTCACTGTGTGTGTGTGACTGTGTGTCACTGTGTGTGTGTGTGTGACTGTGTGTGTGACTGTGTGTGACTGTGTGTATGTGTGTGTGACTGTGTGTGTGTAAGGGAGGTGTCCCCGCTCTCCGTGTTGAGGGCACGTGCTCTGTGTGTGTGTCACTGTGTGTGTCACTGTGTGTGTGTGACTGTGTGTGACTGTGTGTGTGTGACTGTGTGTGTGTCACTGTGTGTGTGTGACTGTGTGTCACTGTGTGTGTGTGTGTGTGACTGTGTGTGTGTGACTGTGTGTGACTGTATGTGTGTATGTGACTGTGTGTGTGTGTGTAAGGGAGGTGTCCCCGCTCTCCGTGTTGAGGGCACGTGCTCTGTTTGTGTGTCACTGCTGTGTGTGTGTGACTGTGTGTGTGTCACTGTGTGTGTGTGTGTGTCACTGTGTGTGTGTGTGTACCTGTGACTGTGTGTGTGTGACTGTGTGTGTGTGACTGTGTGTGACTGTGTGTGACTGTGTGTGTGTGACTGTGTGTGTGTATGTGTGTGTGACTGTGTGTGTGACTGTGTGTGTGTGTGACTGTGTGTCACTGTGTGTGTGTGTGTCACTGTGTGTGTGTGTGTACCTGTGACTGTGTGTGTGACTGTGTGTGTGTGACTGTGTGTGACTGTGTGTGACTGTGTGTGTGTGACTGTGTGTGTGTGTGACTGTGTGTGTGTGTGTAAGGGAGGTGTCCCCGCTCTCTGTGTTGAGGGCACATGCTCTGTGTGTGTGTGTGACTGTGTGTGTGACTGTGTGTGTGTGTGACTGTGTGTGTGTGTGTGACTGTGTGTGACTGTGTGTGTGTGTGACTGTGTGTGACTGTGTGTGTGTGACTGTGACTGTGTGTGACTGTGTGTGTGTGTGTGACTGTGTGTGTGTGTGTGACTGTGTGTGTGTGTGTGACTGTGTGTGTGTGACTGTGTGTGTGTGTGACTGTGTGTGTGTGTGTGACTGTGTGTGTGTGTGTGACTGTGTGTGTGTGTGTGACTGTGTGTGTGTGTGTGACTGTGTGTGTGACTGTGTGTGTATGTGTGTGTGTGACTGTGTGTGTGTGTGTGACTGTGTGTGTGACTGTGTGTGTGTCACTGTGTGTGTGACTGTGTGTGACTGTGTGTGACTGTGTGTGTGTGAGACTGTGTGTGTGTGTGTGACTGTGTGTGTGTGTGTGTGACTGTGTGTGTGTGTGTGACTGTGTGTGTGTGACTGTGTGTGTGTGTCAGGGAGGTGTCCCCGCTCTCCGTGTTGAGGGCACGTGCTCTGGACGTGACGTTCCACGTGGGCGGAGCGTACACCGTGCTGGACACCATCGGTACCGGAGCGTACGGGGTGGTGTGTGCTGCTCGGCACACAGTCACAGGTACACACACACACAGTCACACACACACACACAGTAACACACACAGTCACAGGTACACACACACACAGTCACACACACAGTCACACACACAGTCACACACACACACACAGTGACACACACAGGTACACACACACACAGTCACAGGTACACACACACAGTGGTACACACACACAGTCACACACACACACAGTCACACACACACTCACAGTAACACACACACAGTGACACACAACCAGTCACACACACACACACAGTCACACACACACAGTCACACACACACACAGTCACACACACACACAGTCACACACACAGTCACACACACATACACACAGTCACACACACACACAGTCACACACAGTCACACACACACAGTCACAGCTACACACACACAACCAGTCACACACACACACACAGTCACACACACACACACATAGTAACACACACACAGTCACACACACACACACACAGGTACACACACACAGTCACACACACACAGTCACACACACAGTCACACACATAGGTACACACATAGGTACACACACAGTCACACACACAGTCACACACACACACAGTCACACACACACACTCACAGTAACACACACACAGGTACACACACACACACAGTCACACACACAGTCACACACACAGTCACAGGTACACACACACAGTCACAGGTACACACACACAGTCACAGGTACACACACACACAGTCACACACAGTCACACACACACAGTCACAGTAACACACACACACAGTCACACACACACACACAGTCACACACACACACACAGTCACACACACACACACAGTCACACACACACACAGTCACACACACACAGTCACACACACACACACACACAGTCACACACACACAGTCACACACACAGTCACACACACACACAGGTACACACACACACACAGTCACACACACAGTAACACACACACACACACAGTGACACACACACAGTGACACACACGCACACACAGTAACACACACACAGTGACACACACAGTCACACACACACAGTCACACACAGTCACAGGTACACACACACACACACACAGTCACACACACACACAGTCACACACACACGCAGTCACACACACACACACAGTCACACACACACAGTCACACACACACACAGTGACACACACACACAGTCACACACACACAGTAACACACACAGGTACACACACACACAGTCACACACACACACAGTCACAGGTACACACACACACAGTCACACACACAGTCACAGGTACACACACACACAGTCACACACACAGTCACAGGTACACACACACACAGTCACAGGTACACACACACACACACAGTCACACACACACAGTGACACACACAGGTACACACACACACAGTCACAGGTACACACACACACAGTCACACACACACAGTCACACACACAGTCACACACACACAGTCACACACACACAGTCACACACACAGTCACACACACAGTCACACACACACAGTCACACACACACACACAGTGACACACACACAGTCACACACACACACACAGTCACACACACACAGTCACACACACACACACACAGTCACACACACACACAGTCACACACAGTCACACACACACACACAGTCACACACACAGTCACACACAGTCACACACACACAGTCACACACACACACAGTCACACACACACAGTTACACACACACACAGTCGCACACACACAGTCACACACACACAGTCACACACACAAACACACACAGTCACACACACACACAGTCACACACAGTCACACACACACAGGTACACACACACACATAGTCACACACACACAGAGTGACACACACAGTCACACACACACACAGTCACACACACACAGTCACACACAGTCACACACACACAGTCACACACACACACAGTCACACACACACAGTCACACACACACACAGTCACACACACACAGTCACACACACACACACAGTCACAGGTACACACACACACAGTCACACACACACACAGTCACACACACACAGTCACAGGTACACACACACACACACAGTCACACACACACACAGTCACACACACACAGTCACACACACACAGTCACACACACAGTCACACACACACACAGTCACACACAAACAGTGACACACACACAGGTACACACACACAGTCACAGGTACACACACACACACAGTCACAGGTACACACACACAGTCACACACACACACACAGTAACACACACACAGTCACACACACACAGTGACACACACAGTGACACAGTCACATACAGTCACATACAGTCACACACACAGTCACACACACACACAGTCACACACACACAGTGACACACACAGGTACACACAGGTAGACACACACACAGTCACCGGTACACCCACACACACAGTCACACACACACACAGTCACACACACACACAGTCACACACACACAGTGACACACACAGGTACACACACACACAGGTACACACACACAGTCACAGGTACACACACACACAGTCTCACACACACACAGGTAGACACACACACAGTCACAGGTACACACACACACACACACAGTCACACACACACACAGTCACACACACACACAGTCACACACACACAGTGACACACACAGGTACACACACAGTCACACACAGTCACAGGTACACACACACACACAGTCACACACACACAGTCACACACACACAGTGACACACACAGGTACACACACACACAGTCACACACACACAGTCACAGGTACACACACACAACAACAACAACCGCCATTCGCCACTAAGTGGCGGTGACGTCACCACGTCGCTTGTGCCAGGCTATGTGCACCCTGAGGCCACGTGAAGTGTCGAACGCCCGCTGGCAGGAGGTCACGGGGCAGACCCAGGTGCCACGGGTCGACTGACTGAGATGACTGGCTGATGCACCACCTGTGCCCCCTACTGTGCCAACCTGCTGTGCTTTAGCCACCCGGCGCTCCGCTCGCTGTTGTGAGCGTCGCTCCTCCGCCCTCCGTTGTTGTTGGAGGGCGACTGCCTCCAACTGCCCAGTAGCATCCTTCACGAGCCTCCTCCACAGAGGCCGATCTTGACACCGCTGGTACCAGTCATCGGCAAGTCCACTCAGCTCCACGTCCTCCTGTACCACATCACTCCATCTCTTCTCTAGCCCGTGCCGCGCCCGCTTAGCCCCCTCAATCCGGCCAAACAAAAGCTGTTTCGGCATGCGGTGGCTGGGCATGCGGGCTACATGACCCAGCCATCGCAGCCTTGCCTGCCGGAGGAGCTCACCGATGGGACCCTGCCCAGATCTTTCAAGGATTTGTGAGCTCCTCACACAATCCAGTCTGGTTAAACCCAGGATGGATCGTAGGCAGGCCAGCCTAAATGTTTCTAACCGGCGAAGATGTTCCATTAGGGGGGTCCACGTTTCGCAAGCGTAGAGAAGGGAGGGAATGACCGTGGCCGAGAAGACCTGAAGCTTAGTGAGGAGCGACAGACCAGGTAGCTTCCACACAGCGTTACGCAACCGATGAAAAGATATTGCCGCTCGACTGATTCGGAGTGAGACCTCTGCTGTTAAACTGGAGCCAGTCATAAGCACACACACACACAGTCACACACACACAGTCACACAAACACACACACATAGGTACACACACAGGTACACACACACACAGGTACATACACACAGGTACACACACACAGGTACACACACACACACACAGGTACACACACACAGGTACACACACACAGGTACACACAACAACAACAACAACCGCCATTCGCCACTAAGTGGCGGTGACGTCACCACGACGCTTGTGCCAGGCTATGTGCACCCTAAGGCCACGTGAAGTGTCGAACGCCCGCTGGCAGGAGGTCACGGGGCAGACCCAGGTGCCACGGGTCGACTGACTGAGATGACTGGCTGATGCACCACCTGTGCCCCCTACTGTGCCAACCTGCTGTGCTTTAGCCACCCGGCGCTCCGCTCGCTGTTGTGAGCGTCGCTCCTCCGCCCTCCGTTGTTGTTGGAGGGCGACTGCCTCCAACTGCCCAGTAGCATCCTTCACGAGCCTCCTCCACAGAGGCCGATCTTGACACCGCTGGTACCAGTCATCGGCAAGTCCACTCAGCTCCACGTCCTCCTGTACCACATCACTCCATCTCTTCTCTAGCCCGTGCCGCGCCCGCTTAGCCCCCTCAATCCGGCCAAACAAAAGCTGTTTCGGCATGCGGTGGCTGGGCATGCGGGCTACATGACCCAGCCATCGCAGCCTTGCCTGCCGGAGGAGCTCACCGATGGGACCCTGCCCAGATCTTTCAAGGATTTGTGAGCTCCTCACACAATCCAGTCTGGTTAAACCCAGGATGGATCGTAGGCAGGCCAGCCTAAATGTTTCTAACCGGCGAAGATGTTCCATTAGGGGGGTCCACGTTTCGCAAGCGTAGAGAAGGGAGGGAATGACCGTGGCCGAGAAGACCTGAAGCTTAGTGCGGAGCGACAGACCAGGTAGCTTCCACACAGCGTTACGCAACCGATGAAAAGATATTGCCGCTCGACTGATTCGGAGTGAGACCTCTGCTGTTAAACTGGAGCCAGTCATAAGCACACTGCCCAGGTATGGGAAACTCTCCACTCTCTCCACAACTGCCCCATCACCGATTGGGAGTTGTGGGGGTGGAGTGTCCGATGGTACAAAATACCCAGGCAGGTGCTTAGTTTTGGTGGGGCTGATGGTAAGGCCCCACCTCTTAGTGGCACGCTCCAGTCTCAGCAGCAGCGTCTCCAACTCCTCCTCTGACTGAGCAGCTATTACCAAGTCATCAGCATACATAACGTGGTTGAGCAATAGGGAGCCATCCCTTGACCGCACCCGGGCATCGATTAGCCTCCCATTATATCTGTACCATATGGAGATTCCCCCGGTACAGCTATTGAAGGCTTCACGAACTACGTGGTCAAAATAGATGTTAAATAATGTGGGAGCCAGAGGACATCCCTGTCGCACCCCAAGGTGTACAGGGAATGGCTCTGACTCCCGGCCACGTAGTTTTACCCGCGCCCGCTCACCATCATGAAGGTCCTTAATGATCGTGAGCAGAGGGTCAGGTACTCCAAAAGCACGAAGAACGACCCAGAGCCCAGGCCTACTGATGGTATCATAGGCCTTGACCAGGTCAATAAAGCAGAGATGTAGGTGTTGTTGGAATTCCCTACACCTCTGCTGTAGCAGACGGACAGAAAATATGGCATCTGTGCAGGACCGCCCTTTCCTGAAACCGCATTGGGGCTCCGCAAGCCTCTCCTCAGCGTGCCTGGCAAGGCGATGCTGAATAATCCTTGCCAGGACCTTTCCCGGCACACTGAGGAGTGAGATGCCCCTGTAGTTGTTACAGTCTGTGCGGTCCCCCTTCTTAAAAAGGGGGACCACCAGGGCATCCTTCCAATCCTGCGGAACCCGTCCAGTGGTCCAGACTGTTGTTATGATGTCATATAGGGCAGTCTGTGCACAAACGCCACCCTCCCTCAGCATTTCGCTTGGGAGATCATCTCTGCCCGCTGCCTTTCCTGGTCTCAGACTCCGGATCGCCTTCAATACTTCATCAGCAGCTGGCACCTCAGCCAGCCACTCACAGGGGGTGACTTCATCCGATATTTGAGGCACCGCAGCCTCAGCAGGGTCATCCTCACTTTGTGCCACGATGTTTTCCTGGCTGAGGGATTTTCCCTCCCCCAGGACCTCACAGAAATGCTCAGCAAATCTGCGAACCTGTTCCTGGGGGTCGGAAATTGGATCACCGTTTTTTCCCCTAATTATGGTAATAGGTGTGGCGCTGCAGGTTACTTTTTTGATGGAGTTAAATAGAGATTTGTGATCACGGGCCACTGAGGCAGACTCCATCTCCTCAGCAACCCGCGACTACCACCCATCCTTGCAGCGCCTCACGGCTCTCCGAACCTCCGAGCGAAGGCTGCGGTAAGCCTCCTCATTCTCTGATGTGGGATTCTGTAGCCGATGACAGTGGGCCTGTCGCTTTTTCTCAACCATCCTGAACAACTCCTCTGTCATCCAGGGTGTCTGGGGAGGTCTGGACCGCGTACCCAAAGCAGCCATTGCAGCTGCATGAGTCACAGTCCTAAACCTCGCCCATTTACCCTCGACATCAGGAGGAGTCGGGGACGATGCCAATCCCAGCCGCAAGCGATGATGAAATTCTCGCTTGCAACTTTCATCAGATAACTGAGACCAGGCCACTTTAGGTTGGAATGGGGTCCTGGGTGTACACCCACCACCGGAGTGGAAGAATGGCAGGCGCATCTTACAGATGACTAGTCGATGGTCAGAGGGCAGATCAGCTCCACGGTAGGTCCTGGTGTCAAGGACATGGGCTCGCATTCGCTGGTCCGTCACTATGTAGTCCAGCAGATGTTCTTGCTTGGACCCGGCATGCATCCATGATGTTGTGTGGATGCGCCGATGCCGGAACAGCGTGTTGGTAATTACAAGCCCATGGGCTGCACAAAAATCTAGCAGCCTCCTACCGTTGTTATTGAGCTGATCTGGCCCATGCCCTCCAATCACTCCAGACCAGGTGCCAGTATCATGACCAACTCGGGCATTGAAGTCACCCAACATGATGACTCTATCCCGAGGGGCCACTTTAGCCAGCACCTGTGACAGGAGGTCATAGAAGGCATCTGACTCATCGGCTTTGCCTGCATCCCTCCACGGATGTTCATCTTCGGTGGGGGCATAAGTAACCACGACCACCATTCCTCGCCTCCGGTTGATGGGAAGGCGAGCCCAAAGTAGCCTGGGGCTTACAGCTTCCCACACCTCACCGCCACGCTCCCACGCCCCCTTCATTCTTTTGTTCAAAAGAAGACCCACACCCTGTTGTTTGGCAGTCTGCTGCCCCGAGTAGAGGACTGTCCACCCCTCATGGTGGCAGGAGCCAGAGCCGGTCCACCGGACCTCCTGAATGCCGCATAGATCCAGGCGGTACCGGTCCAGCTCCCGACAGAGGAGTGGCAGCCTCTCCTCTGCAGTGAGCGTTCGAACATTCCACGTGGCCAACCGTAGTGGCTTTTCGTTGTTTCTGGAGTAGCCCCGAGGGTAGGTATTCAATCTCCTGGCTCCGCCAATTGGGGTTTGGCCAGGAGACGTCATAGACGCCTGGCCCCCCGGGGCCTCCGGCACAAGCTTAGTTGTTACATATTTCAGTTTAATTCGTAGTTTCGTGGTAATTAATTGAAGGTGGAGGGGTTACCAGCCCCTCGCACCCGTCCAGAGCCCCCGTTTAGCCCCTGTGGTGGACACATATGCCATGAGGGGAGGAGCCAATCAAAATTGGATCTCCCCCCACAGCGCTGTCCACGACAGAGTTGCCCGTCCGGCACCGCGAGGAGGTAGGGGGTTGTTTTGCCGGACCAGGTACACACACACACAGGTACACACACACACATACAAGTACACACACACAGGTACACACACACAGGTACACACACACAGGTACACACACACACACAGTCAAAGGTACACACACACACAGTCACACACACACAGTCACAGGTACACACACACACAGTCACAGGTACACACACACACAGTCACACACACACAGTCACACACACACACAGTCACAGGTACACACACACAGTCACACACACACAGTCACACACATAGGTACACACACAGGTACACACACACACAGGTACACACACACAGGTACACACACACACACAGGTACACACACACACACAGGTACACACACACAGGTACACACACACACACAGGTACACACACACAGGTACACACACATACAGGTACACACACACACACACACACAGGTACACACACACACACAGGTACACACACACACAGGTACACACACACACAGGTACACACACACACACAGGTACACACACACACAGGTACACACACACACAGGTACACACACACACAGGTACACACACACAGGTACACACACACAGGTACACACACACAGGTACACACACACAGGTACACACACACAGGTACACACACACACACAGGTACACACACACACACAGGTATACACACACACAGGTACACACACACAGGTACACACACACAGGTACACACACACACAGGTACACACACACACACACAGGTACACACACACACACACAGGTACACACACACAGGTACACACACACACAGGTACACACACACACACAGGTACACACACACACACAGGTACACACACACAGGTACACACACACAATTTCGATTTAAAGCTTTCGTGACTGCAAGGATTCATCTTCTTTGGCTCTTTCGGTAAAGTCACCACCACGTAGAATGAGAATAAAATAATAAATTGATAAAATAAAATAGCACAATAATATTCTCACGACGTTTCGGCCACAACACAAGCGGCCTTCATCAGGTGAAGGGACGAGACTGTCTGGAGGACAGCGCTGGAGTGAGAGCCACGCTCAGATCGCGACCTTTAAGCTGTGTCAGAAGAAACAAAGCGCCTTGACAAAGGAATTAGCATAGAATTTAGCATTGAAATGGCCCAGTGATTATCTTGTGACTGGTCACAGAAATGGCTATGTTAAAGTTAAAGCATACACATCCGCAGAGGCACCCCTTGACAAAGGAATTAACATAGAATTTAGCATTGAAATAGCTAAGTTAAAGCATACACATCCGCAGAGGCACCCCTTGTGTGTGTGTACCTGTGTGTGTATGTGTATATGACTGTGTGTGTGTACCTGTGTGTGTGTGTACCTGTGTGTGTGTGTATATGACTGTGTGTGTGTGTACCTGTGTGTGTGTACCTATGTGTGTGTGTGTGTTTGTGTACCTGTGTGTGTGTACCTGTGTGTGTGTACCTGTGTGTGTGTACCTGTGTGTGTGTACCTGTGTGTGTACCTGTGTGTGTGTGTACCTGTGTGTGTGTGTGTACCTGTGTGTGTGTATATATGACTGTGTGTGTGTATGACTGTGTGTATGACTGTGTGTCTGACTGTGTGTGTGACTGTGTGTGACTGTTTGTATGACTGTGTGTATGACTGTGTGTGTGTATGACTGTGTGTATGACTGTGTGTGTATGACTGTGTGTGTGTCTGTGTGTGTGTATGACTGTGTGTGTATGACTGTGTGTGTGTATGACTGTGTATGTGTGTGTGTGACTGTGTGTATGACTGTGTGTGTATGACTGTGTATGTGTGTGTGTGACTGTGTGTGTGTGTGACTGTGTGTGTGTGACTGTGTGTGTGTGAGCGTGCCACTAAGAGGTGGGGCCTTACCATCAGCCCCACCAAAACTAAGCACCTGCCTGGGTATTTTGTACCATCGGACACTCCACCCCCACAACTCCCAATCGGTGATGGGGCAGTTGTGGAGAGAGTGGAGAGTTTCCCATACCTGGGCAGTGTGCTTATGACTGGCTCCAGTTTAACAGCAGAGGTCTCACTCCGAATCAGTCGAGCGGCAATATCTTTTCATCGGTTGCGTAACGCTGTGTGGAAGCTACCTGGTCTGTCGCTCCGCACTAAGCTTCAGGTCTTCTCGGCCACGGTCATTCCCTCCCTTCTCTACGCTTGCGAAACGTGGACCCCCCTAATGGAACATCTTCGCCGGTTAGAAACATTTAGGCTGGCCTGCCTACGATCAATCCTGGGTTTAACCAGACTGGATTGTGTGAGGAGCTCACAAATCCTTGAAAGATCTGGGCAGGGTCCCATCGGTGAGCTCCTCCGGCAGGCAAGGCTGCGATGGCTGGGTCATGTAGCCCGCATGCCCAGCCACCGCATGCCGAAACAGCTTTTGTTTGTCCGGATTGAGGGGGCTAAGCGGGCGCGGCACGGGCTAGAGAAGAGATGGAGTGATGTGGTACAGGAGGACGTGGAGCTGAGTGGACTTGCCGATGACTGGTACCAGCGGTGTCAAGATCGGCCTCTGTGGAGGAGGCTCGTGAAGGATGCTACTGGGCAGTTGGAGGCAGTCGCCCTCCAACAACAACGGAGGGCGGAGGAGCGACGCTCACAACAGCGAGCGGAGCGCCGGGTGGCTAAAGCACAGCAGGTTGGCACAGTAGGGGGCACAGGTGGTGCATCAGCCAGTCATCTCAGTCAGTCGACCCGTGGCACCTGGGTCTGCCCCGTGACCTCCTGCCAGCGGGCGTTCAACACTTCACGTGGCCTCAGGGTGCACATAGCCTGGCACAAGCGTCGTGGTGACGTCACCGCCACTTAGTGGCGAATGGCGGTTGTTGTTGTTGTGTGACTGTGTGTGTGTGACTGTGTATGTGTGTGTGTGTATGTATGTGTGTGTGTGACTGTGTATGTGTGTGTGTGTGACTGTGTATGTGTGTGTGTATGTGTGTGTGTGACTGTGTGTGTGTGTGTATGTGTGTGACTGTGTGACTGTGTGTATGATTGTGTATGACTGTGTGTGTGACTGTGTGTGTGTGTGACTGTGTGTGTATGACTGTTTGTGACTGTGTGTGTGTGTCTGTGTGTGTGTGTGACTGTGTGTGTGTGTGTGACTGTGTGTGTGTGTGTGTGACTGTGTGTGTGTGTGACTGTGTGTGTGTGTGTGACTGTGTGTGTGTGTGTCACTGTGTGTGTGTGAAGCGATAGTGTAACTGTTAGCGCTACGCTGCGCTATGAACCTGGTGACCCAGGTTCGATTCCCGCTCACGGCCAACACCAGTGACGATTATCTGAACCGGTCCCGGGCCTCCCCTAGGTCGACTCAGCCTCAAATGAGTACCTGGTGCGGTGTGTAAACATTGCCACTAGGGAGACAAAGGCGGTCGGGCGTGGTGCTGGCCACCCACCCCTTCGTGTACCGATCCGGCCTTCATAGGTGCTCGCTAATAGCACTTGCCCCTACAGTCTGTTAAGGCTATTGTCTGTATGTGTGTGTGTCTCTGTGTGTGTGTCTGTGTGTCTGTGTGTGTGTCTCTGTGTGTGTGTCTGTGTGTGTGTCTCTGTGTGTGTGTCTGTGTGTCTGTGTGTGTGTCTGTGTGTGTGTGTGTCTGTGTGTGTGTGTCTATGTGTGTGTGTGTGTGTGACTGTGTACGTTTGTGTGTGTACGTTTGTGTGTGTACGTTTGTGTGTGTACGCGTGTGTGTGTACGTGTGTGTGTGTGTGACTGTGTGTGTGTATGACTGTGTATGACTGTGTGTGTGTATGTGTGTGTGTGTGAATGTGTGTGTATGTGTGTGTGTGACTGTGACTGTGTGTGACTGTGTGTGTATGACTGTGTGACTGTGTGTGTGTGTGACTGTGTGTGTGTGTATGACTGTGTGTGTATGACTGTGTATGACTGTGTATGACTGTGTGTGACTGTGTGTGTGTGACTGTGTGACTGTGTGTGTGTGACTGTGTGTGTGTGACTGTGTGTGTGTCACTGTGTATGTGTGTGTGTATGACTGTGTGTGACTGTGTGTGTGTGTCACTGTGTGTGTGTGACTGTGTGTATGTGTGTGTATGACTGTATGTGTATGACTGTGTGTGACTGTGTGTGTGACTGTGTGTGTGTATGTGTGTGTGTGACTGTGTGTGTGTGACTGTGTGTGTGTGACTGTATGTGACTGTGTGTGTGACTGTGTGTATGACTGTGTGACTGTGTGTATGACTGTGTGTGTGTGTATGACTGTGTGTGTGTGATTGTGTGTGTGTGATTGTGTGTGTATGTATGTCTGTATGACTGTATGTGTGACTGTGTGTGTGTGACTGTGTGTGTGTGACTGTCTGTATGACTGTGTATGGCTGTGTATGACTGTGTGTATGACTGTGTGTGTATGGTCCGGCAAAAACAACCCCCTACCTCCTCGCGGTGCCGGACGGGCAACTCTGTCGTGGACAGCGCTGTGGGGGGAGATCCAATTTTGATTGGCTCCTCCCCTCATGGCATATGTGTCCACCACAGGGGCTAAACGGGGGCTCTGGACGGGTGCGAGGGGCTGGTAACCCCTTCACCTTCAATTAATTACCACGAAACCACGAATTAAACTGAAATATGTAACAACTAAGCTTGTGCCGGAGGCCCCGGGGGGCCAGGCGTCTATGACGTCTCCTGGCCAAACCCCAATTGGCGGAGCCAGGAGATTGAATACCTACCCTCGGGGCTACTCCAGAAACAACGAAAAGCCACTACGGGTGGCCACGTGGAATGTTCGAACGCTCACTGCAGAGGAGAGGCTGCCACTCCTCTGTCGGGAGCTGGACCGGTACCGCCTGGATCTATGCGGCATTCAGGAGGTCCGGTGGACCGGCTCTGGCTCCTGCCACCATGAGGGGTGGACAGTCCTCTACTCGGGGCAGCAGACTGCCAAACAACAGGGTGTGGGTCTTCTTTTGAACAAAAGAATGAAGGGGGCGTGGGAGCGTGGCAGTGAGGTGTGGGAAGCTGTAAGCCCCAGGCTACTTTGGGCTCGCCTTCCCATCAACCGGAGGCGAGGAATGGTGGTCGTGGTTACTTATGCCCCCACCGAAGATGAACATCCGTGGAGGGATGCAGGCAAAGCCGATGAGTCAGATGCCTTCTATGACCTCCTGTCACAGGTGCTGGCTAAAGTGGCCCCTCGGGATAGAGTCATCATGTTGGGTGACTTCAATGCCCGAGTTGGTCATGATACTGGCACCTGGTCTGGAGTGATTGGAGGGCATGGGCCAGATCAGCTCAATAACAACGGTAGGAGGCTGCTAGATTTTTGTGCAGCCCATGGGCTTGTAATTACCAACACGCTGTTCCGGCATCGGCGCATCCACACAACATCATGGATGCATGCCGGGTCCAAGCAAGAACATCTGCTGGACTACATAGTGACGGACCAGCGAATGCGAGCCCATGTCCTTGACACCAGGACCTACCGTGGAGCTGATCTGCCCTCTGACCATCGACTAGTCATCTGTAAGATGCGCCTGCCATTCTTCCACTCCGGTGGTGGGTGTACACCCAGGACCCCATTCCAACCTAAAGTGGCCTGGTCTCAGTTATCTGATGAAAGTTGCAAGCGAGAATTTCATCATCGCTTGCGGCTGGGATTGGCATCGTCCCCGACTCCTCCTGATGTCGAGGGTAAATGGGCGAGGTTTAGGACTGTGACTCATGCAGCTGCAATGGCTGCTTTGGGTACGCGGTCCAGACCTCCCCAGACACCCTGGATGACAGAGGAGTTGTTCAGGATGGTTGAGAAAAAGCGACAGGCCCACTGTCATCGGCTACAGAATCCCACGTCAGAGAATGAGGAGGCTTACCGCAGCCTTCGCTCGGAGGTTCGGAGAGCCGTGAGGCGCTGCAAGGATGGGTGGTGGTCGCGGGTTGCTGAGGAGATGGAGTCTGCCTCAGTGGCCCGTGATCACAAATCTCTATTTAACTCCATCAAAAAAGTAACCTGCAGTGCCACACCTATTACCATAATTAGGGGAAAAAACGGTGATCCAATTTCCGACCCCCAGGAACAGGTTCGCAGATTTGCTGAGCATTTCTGTGAGGTCCTGGGGGAGGGAAAATCCCTCAGCCAGGAAAACATCGTGGCACAAAGTGAGGATGACCCTGCTGAGGCTGCGGTGCCTCAAATATCGGATGAAGTCACCCCCTGTGAGTGGCTGGCTGAGGTGCCAGCTGCTGATGAAGTATTGAAGGCGATCCGGAGTCTGAGACCAGGAAAGGCAGCGGGCAGAGATGATCTCCCAAGCGAAATGCTGAGGGAGGGTGGCGTTTGTGCACAGACTGCCCTATATGACATCATAACAACAGTCTGGACCACTGGACGGGTTCCGCAGGATTGGAAGGATGCCCTGGTGGTCCCCCTTTTTAAGAAGGGGGACCGCACAGACTGTAACAACTACAGGGGCATCTCACTCCTCAGTGTGCCGGGAAAGGTCCTGGCAAGGATTATTCAGCATCGCCTTGCCAGGCACGCTAAGGAGAGGCTTGCGGAGCCCCAATGCGGTTTCAGGAAAGGGCGGTCCTGCACAGATGCCATATTTTCTGTCCGTCTGCTACAGCAGAGGTGTAGGGAATTCCAACAACACCTACATCTCTGCTTTATTGACCTGGTCAAGGCCTATGATACCATCAGTAGGCCTGGGCTCTGGGTCGTTCTTCGTGCTTTTGGAGTACCTGACCCTTTGCTCACGATCATTAAGGACCTTCATGATGGTGAGCGGGCCCGGGTAAAACTACGTGGCCGGGAGTCAGAGCCATTCCCTGTACACCTTGGGGTGCGACAGGGATGTCCTCTGGCTCCCACATTATTTAACATCTATTTTGACCGCGTAGTTCGTGAAGCCTTCAATAGCTGTACCGGGGGAATCTCCATATGGTACAGATATAATGGGAGGCTAATCGATGCCCGGGTGCGGTCAAGGGATGGCTCCCTATTGCTCAACCACGTTATGTATGCTGATCATTTGGTAATAGCTGCTTAGTCAGAGGAGGAGTTGGAGACGCTGCTGCTGAGACTGGAGCGTGCCACTAAGAGGTGGGGCCTTACCATCAGCCCCACCAAAACTAAGCACCTGCCTGGGTATTTTGTACCATCGGACACTCCACCCCCACAACTCCCAATCGGTGATGGGGCAGTTGTGGAGAGAGTGGAGAGTTTCCCATACCTGGGCAGTGTGCTTATGACTGGCTCCAGTTTAACAGCAGAGGTCTCACTCCGAATCAGTCGAGCGGCAATATCTTTTCATCGGTTGCGTAACGCTGTGTGGAAGCTACCTGGTCTGTCGCTCCGCACTAAGCTTCAGGTCTTCTCGGCCACGGTCATTCCCTCCCTTCTCTACGCTTGCGAAAGTGGACCCCCCTGGTGGAACATCTTCGCCGGTTAGAAACATTTAGGCTGGCCTGCCTACGATGCATCCTGGGTTTAACCAGACTGGATTGTGTGAGGAGCTCACAAATCCTTGAAAGATCTGGGCAGGGTCCCATCGGTGAGCTCCTCCGGCAGGCAAGGCTGCGATGGCTGGGTCATGTAGCCCGCATGCCCAGCCACCGCATGCCGAAACAGCTTTTGTTTGGCCGGATTGAGGGGGCTAAGCGGGCGCGGCACGGGCTAGAGAAGAGATGGAGTGATGTGGTACAGGAGGACGTGGAGCTGAGTGGACTTGCCGATGACTGGTACCAGCGGTGTCAAGATCGGCCTCTGTGGAGGAGGCTCGTGAAGGATGCTACTGGGCAGTTGGAGGCAGTCGCCCTCCAACAACAACGGAGGGCGGAGGAGCGACGCTCACAACAACGAGCGGAACGCCGGGTGGCTAAAGCACAGCAGGTTGGCACAGTAGGGGGCACAGGTGGTGCATCAGCCAGTCATCTCAGTCAGTCGACCCGTGGCACCTGGGTCTGCCCCGTGACCTCCTGCCAGCGGGCGTTCGACACTTCACGTGCCCTCAAGGTGCACATAGCCTGGCACAAGCGTCGTGGTGACGTCACCGCCACTTAGTGGCGAATGGCGGTTGTTGTGTGTATGGCTGTGTGTGTGATTGTGTGTGTATGTATGTCTGTGTGACTGTGTGTGTGTGACTGTGTGACTGTGTGTGTATGACTGTGTATGACTGTGTGTGTGTGTGACTGTGTGGCTGTCTGTATGACTGTGTATGTGTAGGAGCCCGCGTGGCCATCAAGAAGATTTCGTGTGCCTTTGTGTGTATGACTGTGTGTGTGTGTGTATAACTGTGTATGACTGTGTGTGTGTGTGTATGACTGTGTATGACTGTGTGTGTGTGTGCCTGTGTGTGTATGACTGTGTGTGTGTATAACTGTGTATGACTGTGTGTGTGTGTGTGTATGACTGTATGACTGTGTGTGTGTGACTGTGTGTGTATGACTGTGTGTGTGTATGACTGTGTGTGTATGTATGTCTGTATGACTGTATGTGTGACTGTGTGTATGATTGTGTATGACTGTGTGTGTGACTGTGTGTGTGACTGTGTGACTGTGTGACTGTGTGTGTGACTGTGTGTGTGACTGTATGACTGTGTATGACTGTGTATGACTGTGTGTGTGACTGTGTGTGTGTATGACTGTGTATGACTGTGTGTGACTGTGTGTGTGTGATTGTGTGTGTGTGTATGTCTGTATGACTGTATGTGTGACTGTGTGTGTGTATGACTGTGTGACTGTGTGTGTATGACTGTGTGTGTGTGACTGTGTGTGTGTGACTGTGTGTGTGACTGTGTGACTGTGTGTGACTGTGTGACTGTGTGTGACTGTGTGTGACTGTGTATGACTGTGTGTGACTGTGTGTGACTGTGAGTGTGACTATGTGTGTGACTGTGTGTGTGTGTGACTGTGTGTGACTGTGTGACTGTGTGTGTGACTGTGTGACTGTGTGTGACTGTGTGACTGTGTGACTGTGTGTGACTGTGTATGACTGTGTGTGACTGTGAGTGTGACTGTGTGTGTGTGACTGTGTGTGACTGTGTGTGACTGTGTGTGTGACTGTGTGACTGTGTGTGACTGTGTGTGACTATGTGTGTGACTGTGTGTGTGACTATGTGTGTGACTGTGTGTGTGTGTGACTGTGTGTGACTGTGTGTGACTGTGTGTGTGACTGTGTGACTGTGTGTGTGACTGTGTGACTGTGTGTGTGACTGTGTGTGACTGTGTGTGACTGTGAGTGTGACTGTGTGTGACTGTGTGTGTGACTGTGTGTGTGTGTGACTGTGTGTGTGTGTGACTGTGTGTGACTGTGTGACTGTGTGTGACTGTGTGTGACTGTGTGTGTGACTGTGTGTGTGACTGTGTGACTGTGTGTGTGACTGTGTGTGTGACTGTGTGACTGTGTGTGTGTGTAGGGGCCCGCGTGGCCATCAAGAAGATTCCGTGTGCCTTTGACGTGACAACGACCGCCAAGAGGACTCTGTGTGTGTGTGGGTGACTGTGTGTGTGTGTGACTGTGTGTGTGTGACTGTGTGTGTGTGACTGTGTGTGTGTCACTGTGTGTGTGTCACTGTGTGTGTGTCACTGTGTGTGTATGACTGTGTGACTGTGTGTGTGTGTGACTGTGTGTGTATGTGTGTGTGACTGTGTGTGTGACTGTGCGTGTATGACTGTGTGACTGTGTGTGTGTATGTGTGTGACTGTGTGTGTGTGACTGTGAGTGTGTGACTGTGAGTGTATGACTGTGTATGACTGTGTGTGACTATGTGTATGACTGTGTGACTGTGCGTGTGTATTACTGTGTGTGACTGTGTGACTGTGTGTGACTGTGTGTGTGTGACTGTGTGTGTGACTGTGTGTGTGTGACTGTGTGTGTGTGTGTGTATTACTGTGTGTGACTGTGTGTGTGTGTGACTGTGTGTGTGTGACTGTGTGACTTTGCGTGTGTATTACTGTGTGTGACTGTGTGTGTGTGTGACTGTGTATGACTGTGTGTGACTGTGTGTGTGTGACTGTGACTGTGTGTGACTGTGTGTATGACTGTGTGTGTGACTGTGTGTGTGTGTGACTGTGTGTGTGTGTGACTGTGTGTGTATGACTGTGTATGACTGTGTGTGTGACTGTGTGTGTGACTGTGTATGTGTGTGTGACTGTGTGTGTGACTGTGTGACTGTGTGTATGTGTGTATGCATGACTTTGTATGACTGTGTATGTCTGTATGACTTTATGTATGACTGTGTGTGTGACTGTGTGTGACTGTGACTGTGTGTGACTGTGACTGTGTGTGTATGACTGTATGTGTGACTGTGTGTGTGTGACTGTGTGACTGTCTGTATGACTGTGTATGACTGTGTGTGTGACGGTGTGTGTGTGTGACTGTGTATGACTGTGTATGACTGTGTGACTGTGTGTGTGACTGTGTGACTGTGTGTGTGTAGGGGCACGCGTGGCCATCAAGAAGATTCCGTGTGCCTTTGACGTGACAACGACCGCCAAGAGGACTCTGTGTGTGTGTGTATGACTGTGTGTGTGTGACTGTGTGTGTGACTGTGTGTGTGTGACTGTGTGTGTGTGTGACTGTGTGTGTGTGTGACTGTGTGTGTGTGACTGTGTGTGTGTGTGACTGTGTGTGACTGTGTGTGACTGTGTGTGTGACTGTGTGACTGTGTGTGTGACTGTGTGACTGTGTGTGACTGTGTGACTGTGTGACTGTGTGTGACTGTGTGTGACTGTGTGTGACTGTGTATGACTGTGTGTGACTGTGAGTGTGACTATGTGTGTGACTATGTGTGTGTGTGACTGTGTGTGACTGTGTGTGACTGTGTATGACTGTGTGTGACTGTGTGTGACTGTGTGTGTGACTGTGTGTGTGACTGTGTGTGTGACTGTGTGACTGTGTGTGTGTAGGGGCCCGCGTGGCCATCAAGAAGATTCCGTGTGCCTTTGACGTGACAACGACCGCCAAGAGGACTCTGTGTGTGTGTGGGTGACTGTGTGTGTGTGTGACTGTGTGTGTGTGACTGTGTGTGTGTGACTGTGTGTGTGTCACTGTGTGTGTGTCACTGTGTGTGTATGACTGTGTGACTGTGTGTGTGTGTGACTGTGTGTGTATGTGTGTGTGACTGTGTGTGTGACTGTGTGTGTATGACTGTGTGACTGTGTGTGTATGTGTGTGTGTGTGACTGTATGTGTGTGTGACTGTGAGTGTGTGACTGTGAGTGTATGACTGTGTATGACTGTGTGTGACTATGTGTATGACTGTGTGACTGTGCGTGTGTATTACTGTGTGTGACTGTGTGACTGTGTGTGACTGTGTGTGTGTGACTGTGTGTGTGACTGTGTGTGTGTGTGTGTATTACTGTGTGTGACTGTGTGTGTGTGTGACTGTGTGTGTGTGACTGTGTGACTGTGCGTGTGTATTACTGTGTGTGACTGTGTGTGTGTGTGACTGTGTATGACTGTGTGTGACTGTGTGTGTGTGACTGTGACTGTGTGTGACTGTGTGTGTGTGTGACTGTGTGTGTGTGTGACTGTGTGTGTGTGTGACTGTGTGTGTATGACTGTGTATGACTGTGTATGACTGTGTGTGTGACTGTGTGTGTGACTGTGTATGTGTGTGTGACTGTGTGTGTGACTGTGTGACTGTGTGTATGTGTGTATGTATGACTGTGTATGACTGTGTATGTCTGTATGACTTTATGTATGACTGTGTGTGTGACTGTGTGTGACTGTGACTGTGTGTGTATGACTGTATGTGTGACTGTGTGTGTGTGACTGTGTGACTGTCTGTATGACTGTGTATGACTGTGTGTGTGACGGTGTGTGTGTGTGACTGTGTATGACTGTGTATGACTGTGTGACTGTGTGTGTGACTGTGTGACTGTGTGTGTGTAGGGGCACGCGTGGCCATCAAGAAGATTCCTTGTGCCTTTGACGTGACAACGACCGCCAAGAGGACTCTGTGTGTGTGTGTGGGTGACTGTCTGTATGACTGTGTATGACTGTGTGTGACTATGTGTATGACTGTGTGACTGTGCGTGTGTATTACTGTGTGTGTGTGTGTATGACTGTGTGTGTGTGACTGTGTGTGTGACTGTGTGTGTGTGACTGTGTGTGTGTGTGACTGTGTGTGTGTGTGACTGTGTGTGTGTGACTGTGTGTGTGTCACTGTGTGTGTCACTGTGTGTGTATGACTGTGTGTGACTGTGTGTGTATGACTGTGTGACTGTGTGTATGACTGTGTGTGTGTGACTGTGTGTGTGTAGGGGCACGCGTGGCCATCAAGAAGATTCCGTGTGCCTTTGACGTGACAACGACCGCCAAGAGGACTCTGTGTGTGTGTGTGTATGACTGTGTGTGTGTGTGACTGTGTGTGTGTGACTGTGTGTGTGTGACTGTGTGTGTGTGACTGTGTGTGTGTCACTGTGTGTGTGTCACTGTGTGTGTGTCACTGTGTGTGTGTCACTGTGTGTGTATGACTGTGTGTGACTGTGTGTGTATGACTGTGTGACTGTGTGTGTGTGACTGTGTGTGTGTGACTGTGTGTGTGACTGTGTGTGTATGTGTAGGAGCACGCGTGGCCATCAAGAAGATTCCGTGTGCCTTTGACGTGACAACGACCGCCAAGAGGACTCTGTGTGTGTGTGTGTGTGACTGTGTGTGTGTGACTGTGTGTGTGTCACTGTGTGTGTGTCACTGTGTGTGTATGACTGTGTGTGACTGTGTGTGTGACTGTGTGTGTGTGACTGTGTGTGACTGTGTGTGTGTGACTGTGTGTGTGACTGTGTGTGTATGTGTAGGAGCACGCGTGGCCATCAAGAAGATTCCGTGTGCCTTTGACGTGACAACGACCGCCAAGAGGACTCTGTGTGTGTGTGGGTGACTGTGTGTGTGTGACTGTGTGTGTGACTGTGTGTGTGACTGCGTGTGTGTGACTGTGTGTGACTGTGTGTGACTGTGTGTGTATGACTGTGTGACTGTGTGACTGTGTGTGTAGGGGCACGCGTGGCCATCAAGAAGATTCCGTGTGCCTTTGACGTGACAACGACCGCCAAGAGGACTCTGTGTGTGTGTGTGTGTATGACTGTGTGTGTGTGTGACTGTGTGTGTGTGACTGTGTGTGTGTGTGACTGTGTGTGTGTGACTGTGTGTGTGTCACTGTGTGTGTGTCACTGTGTGTGTGTCACTGTGTGTGTATGACTGTGTGTGACTGTGTGTGTATGACTGTGTGACTGTGTGTGTGTGACTGTGTGTGTGTGACTGTGTGTGTGACTGTGTGTGTATGTGTAGGAGCACGCGTGGCCATCAAGAAGATTCCGTGTGCCTTTGACGTGACAACGACCGCCAAGAGGACTCTGTGTGTGTGTGTGGGTGACTGTGTGTGTGTGTGTGACTGTGTGTGTGTGACTGTGTGTGTGTCACTGTGTGTGTGTCACTGTGTGTGTATGACTGTGTGACTGTGTGTGTGTGTGACTGTGTGTGTATGTGTGTGTGACTGTGTGTGTCACTGTGTGTGTGTGTCACTGTGTGTGTGTGACTGTGTGTGTGTGACTGTGTGTGTGTGACTGTGTGTGTGACTGTGTGTGTGTAGGGGCACGCGTGGCCATCAAGAAGATTCCGTGTGCCTTTGACGTGACAACGACCGCCAAGAGGACTCTGTGTGTGTGTGACTGTGTGTGTGTGACTGTGTGTGTGTGACTGTGTGTGACTGTGTGTGTATGACTGTGTGACTGTGTGACTGTGTGTGTGTGTGTGACTGTGTGTGACTGTGTGTGTGTGTGACTGTGTGTGTATGACTGTGTGACTGTGTGTGTGACTGTGTGACTGTGTGTGTGTGTAGGGGCACGCGTGGCCATCAAGAAGATTCCGTGTGCCTTTGACGTGACAACGACCGCCAAGAGGACTCTGCGTGAACTCAAGATGCTGCTCCACTTCAAGCACGACAACGTCATCGCCATCCGGGACCTACTGCTGCCGCAAGACCCACGCAACTTCAAGGACGTGTGAGGGCCCGCCACGTGGAGACACGTGTCTCTAAGTGTCTCCATGTGTCTTCATGTGTCTCCACCTGTCTCCACGTGTCTACACGCGTCTCCACGTGTCTCCACGCGTCTCCACGTATCTCCACGCGTCTCCACGTGTCTCTAAGTGTCTCTAAGTGTCTTTACGTGTCTCTAAGTGTCTCTAAGTGTCTCTAAGTGTCTCCACGTGTCTTCGCGTGCCTCTAAGTGTCTCTAAGTGTCTACACGTGTCTCTAAGTGTCTCTAAGTGTCTCTAAGTGTCTACACGTGTCTCTAAGTGTCTCTAAGTGTCTACACATGTCACACGTGTCTCTAAGTGTCTCTAAGTGTCTCTAAGTGTCTACACGTGTCTCTAAGTGTCTCTAAGTGTCTACACGTGTCTCTAAGTGTCTCTAAGTGTCTCCACGTGTCTCCATGTGTCTACAAGTGTCTCTAAGTGTCTCTAAGTGTCTCTAAGTGTCTCTAAATGTCTACACGTGTCTCTAAGTGTCTCTAAGTGTCTCCACGTGTCTACACGCGTCTCCACGTGTCTCCACGCGTCTCCACGTGTCTCCACGCGTCTCCACGTGTCTTCGCGTGCCTCTAAGTGTCTACACGTGTCTCTAAGTGTCTCTAAGTGTCTCTAAGTGTCTACACGTGTCTCTAAGTGTCTCTAAGTGTCTACACATGTTACACGTGTCTCTAAGTGTCTCTAAGTGTCTCTAAGTGTCTACACGTGTCTCTAAATGTCTCTAAGTGTCTACACGTGTCTCTAAGTGTCTCTAAGTGTCTCCACGTGTCTCCATGTGTCTACAAGTGTCTCTAAGTGTCTCTAAGTGTCTCTAAGTGTCTCTAAATGTCTACACGTGTCTCTAAGTGTCTCTAAGTGTCTCCACGTGTCTACACGCGTCTCCACGTGTCTCCACGCGTCTCCACGTGTCTCCACGCGTCTCCACGTGTCTTCGCGTGCCTCTAAGTGTCTCTAAGTGTCTACACGTGTCTCTAAGTGTCTCTAAGTGTCTCTAAGTGTCTACACGTGTCTCTAAGTGTCTCTAAGTGTCTACACATGTCTACACGTGTCTCTAAGTGTCTCTAAGTGTCTACACGTGTCTCTAAGTGTCTCTAAGTGTCTACACGTGTCTCTAAGTGTCTCTAAGTGTCTCCACGTGTCTCCATGTGTCTACAAGTGTCTCTAAGTGTCTCTAAGTGTCTCTAAGTGTCTCTAAATGTCTACACGTGTCTCTAAGTGTCTCTAAGTGTCTCCACGTGTCTACACGCGTCTCCACGTGTCTCCACGCGTCTCCACGTGTCTCCACGCGTCTCCACGTGTCTCTAAGTGTCTCTAAGTGTCTCTAAGTGTCTCTAAGTGTCTTTACGTGTCTCTAAGTGTCTCTAAGTGTCTCTAAGTGTCTCCACGTGTCTTCGCGTGCCTCTAAGTGTCTCTAAGTGTCTACACGTGTCTCTAAGTGTCTCTAAGTGTCTCTAAGTGTCTGCACGTGTCTCTAAGTGTCTCTAAGTGTCTACACGTGTCTCCACGTGTCTCTAAGTGTCTCTAAGTGTCTCCACGTGTCTCTAAGTGTCTCTAAGTGTCTCTAAGTGTCTCTAAGTGTCTCTAAGTGTCTACACGTGTCTCTAAGTGTCTCTAAGTGTCTACACGTGTCTCTAAGTGTCTACACGTGTCTCTAAGTGTCTCTAAGTGTCTCCATGTGTCTCTAAGTGTCTCCACGTGTCTCTAAGTGTCTCTAAGTGTCTCTAAGTGTCTACACGTGTCTCTAAGTGTCTCTAAGTGTCTCTAAGTGTCTACACGTGTCTCTAAGTGTCTACACGTGTCTCTAAGTGTCTCTAAGTGTCTTTACGTGTCTCTAAGTGTCTCTAAGTGTCTCTAAGTGTCTCCACGTGTCTTCGCGTGCCTCTAAGTGTCTCTAAGTGTCTACACGTGTCTCTAAGTGTCTCTAAGTGTCTCTAAGTGTCTACACGTGTCTCTAAGTGTCTCTAAGTGTCTACACGTGTCTCCACGTGTCTCTAAGTGTCTCTAAGTGTCTACACGTGTCTCCACGTGTCTCTAAGTGTCTCTAAGTGTCTACACGTGTCTCCACGTGTCTCTAAGTGTCTCTAAGTGTCTACACGTGTCTCCACGTGTCTCTAAGTGTCTCTAAGTGTCTACACGTGTCTCCACGTGTCTCTAAGTGTCTCTAAGTGTCTCCACGTGTCTCTAAGTGTCTCTAAGTGTCTCTAAGTGTCTCTAAGTGTCTCCACGTGTCTCCACGTGTCTCTAAGTGTCTCTAAGTGTCTCTAAGTGTCTCTAAGTGTCTACACGTGTCTCTAAGTGTCTCTAAGTGTCTCTCAGTGTCTACACGTGTCTCCACGTGTCTTCGCGTGCCTCTAACTGTCTCTAAGTGTCTACACGTGTCTCTAAGTGTCTCTAAGTGTCTCCACATGTCTCTAAGTTTCTCTAAGTGTCTCTAAGTGTCTCCACCCGTCCCCCACGTGTCTCCACCCATCCCCCACGTTTCCCTACGTGTCCCCCACGTGTCCCCCACGTGTCCCCCACGTTACCTCCGCTAGCTACGTGGTCCTGGACCTCATGGAGAGCGACCTGCACCAGATCATCCACTCGTCACAGTCCCTGAGCGCCGAGCACGTGCGATACTTCCTGTACCAGCTGCTGCGGGGCCTCAAGTTCGTGCACTCGGCACGGGTCCTCCACCGCGACCTGAAGCCCTCCAACCTGCTGGTGAACGAGACGTGCGAGTTGAAGATCGGAGACTTCGGCATGGCGCGGGGGATGGCCTCCCTGTCGCCGGGAGGGCACCAGGCTCAGCCGGTGAGGACGCCGTGGGTGTGGTGTGTGGGTGGGTTGGTTGGTTGGTTGGTGGGTTGGTTGGTTGGTGGGTGGGTTGGTGGGTGGGTGAGTGGGTGGGTGGGTGAGTGGGTGGGTGGGTTTGTGGGTGAGTGGGTTGGTGGGTGAGTGGGTGAGTGGGTGGGTGGGTGAGTGGGTGGGTGGGTGGGTGAGTGGGTGGGTGGGTGAGTGGGTGGGTGGGTGAGTGGTGGGTGGGTGGGTGAGTTGGTGGGTGGGTGGGTGAGTGGGTGGGTGGGTGGGTGAGTGGGTGGGTGAGTGGGTGAGTGGGTGGGTGAGTGGGTGGGTGGGTGAGTGGGTGGGTGGGTGGGTGAGTGGGTGAGTGGGTGGGTGGGTGAGTTGGTGGGTGAGTGGGTGAGTTGGTGGGTGAGTGGGTGAGTTGGTGGGTGGGTGGGTGAGTGGGTGGGTGGGTGAGTTGGTGGGTGGGTGGGTGAGTGGGTGGGTGGGTGGGTGAGTGGGTGGGTGGGTGAGTGGGTGGGTGGGTGGGTGAGTGGGTGAGTGGGTGGGTGGGTGGGTGAGTGGGTGGGTGGGTGGGTGAGTGGGTGGGTGGGTGAGTTGGTGGGTGAGTGGGTGGGTTGGTGGGTGGGTGGGTGAGTGGGTGGGTGGGTGGGTGAGTTGGTGGGTGGGTTGGTGAGTGGGTGGGTGAGTGGGTGGGTGGGTGGGTAAGTGAGAGGGTGAGTGGGTGAGTGGGTGAGATGTTGGGTGAGTGAGTGATTGAGTGAGTGGGTGGGTGGGTTGGTGGGTGGGTGGGTTGGTGGGTGGGTTGGTGGGTGGGGTTGGTGGGTGAGTGGTGAGTGGGTAGGTGGGTGGGTGAGTGAGTGAGTGAGTGGGTGGGTGGGTTGGTGGGTGAGTGGGTTGGTGGGTGAGTGGGTGAGTGGGTGGGTGAGTGAGTGGGTGGGTGGGTGGGTTGGGGAGTGGGTGGGTGGGTGGGTGAGTGAGTGGGTGGGTGGGTGGGTTGGGGAGTGAGTGGGTGGGTGAGTGAGTGAGTGGGTGAGTGGGTGGGTGAGTGGGTGGGTGAGTGGGTGGGTGAGTGGGTGGGTGAGTGGGTTGGTGAGTTGGTGGGGTTTTCTGAGTGGGTGGGTGAGTTGGTGAGTGGGTGGGTGAGTGGGTGGGTGGGTGGGTGAGTGGGTGAGTGAGTGGGTGGGTGAGTGAGTGAGTGAGTGGGTGGGTGGGTGGGTTGGTGGGTGAGTGGGTTGGTGGGTGAGAGGGTTGGTGGGTGAGTGGGTGAGTGAGTGGGTGAGTGAGTGGGTGGGTGGGTGGGTGAGTGAGTGAGTGGGTGGGTTGGTGGGTGAGTGGGTGAGTGGGTGGGTGAGTGAGTGAGTGAGTTGGTGGGTGAGTGGGTTGGTGGGTGAGTGGGTGAGTGGGTGAGTGAGTGGGTGGGTGAGTGGGTGAGTGGGTGGGTGAGTGGGTGGGTGGGTTGGTGGGTGAGTGGGTGGGTGGGTGAGTGGGTGGGTGAGTGGGTGGGTGGGTGGGTGAGTGGGTGGGTGAGTGAGTGGGTGAGTGGGTGGGTGAGTGGGTGGGTGGGTTGGTGGGTGGGTTGGTGAGTGAGTGAGTGGATTTCTGAGTGGGTGGGTGGGTTGGTGAGTGGGTGGATGGAGTGGGTGGGTGGGTGAGTGGGTGAGTGAGTGAGTGAGTGGGTGAGTGAGTGAGTGGGTGGGTGGGTTGGTGGGGAGTGGGTTGGTGGGTGAGAGGGTTGGTGGGTGAGGGTGAGTGGGTGGGTGGGTTGGTGGGTGAGTGGGTGGGTGAGTGGGTCAGTGGGTGGGTGAGTGAGTGGGTGAGTGAGAGTGAGTGGGTGGGTTGGTGGGTTGGTGGGTGAGTGGGTGAGTGGGTGGGTGGGTGAGTGGGTGGGGTGAGTAGTGAGTGGGTGAGTGAGTTGGTGGGTGAGTGAGTTGGTGGGTGAGTGGGTTGGTGGGTGAGTGGGTGAGTGGGTGGGTGAGTGGGGTGGGTTGGTGGGTGAGTGGGTGGGTGGGTGAGTGGGGTGGGTGAGTGGGTGGGTGGGTGAGTGAGTGGGTGAGTGGGTTGGTGGGTGGGTTGGTGGGTGAGTGGGTGAGTGAGTGGGTGAGTGGGTGGGTGAGTGGGTGGGTGAGTGAGTGAGTGAGTGGGTGGGTGGTTGGGTGAGTGGGTGAGTGGGTGGGTGGGTGAGGTGGGTGGGTGGGTTGGTGGGTTGGTGAGTGGGTAAGTGGGTTCGTGAGTGGGTGGGTGGGTGGGTGAGTGAGTGGGTGGGTTGGTGGGTGAGTGAGTGAGTGGGTGGGTGGGTTGGGGAGTGAGTGGGTGGGTGGGTGAGTGAGTGAGTGGGTGGGTGAGTGGGCGAGTGGGTGGGTTGGTGGGCGAGTGGGTGGGTTGGTGGGTGGGTGAGTGTGTGAGTGGGTGGGCGAGTGAGTGGGTGGGTGGGTGGGTTGGTGGGTGAGTGGGTGGGTGGGTGGGTGAGTGGGTGGGTGGGTGGGTGAGTGGGTGGGTGGGTGGGTGAGTGGGTGGGTGGGTGGGTGGGTGAGTGGGTGGGTGGGTGGGTGAGTGGGTGGGTGGGTGGGTGAGTGGGTGGGTGGGTGGGTGAGTGGGTGGGTGGGTGGGTGAGTGGGTGGGTGGGTTGGTGAGTGAGTGAGTGGGTGAGTGAGTGGGTGGGTGAGTGGGTGAGTGGGTGGGTGAGTGGGTGGGTGGGTTGGTGAGTGGGTGGGTGGGTTGGTGAGTGGGTGGGTGGGTGAGTGGGTGAGTGGGTGGGTGGGTGTGAGTGTGGGTGGGTTGGTGAGTGGGTGGGTGAGTGGGTGAGTGGGTGAGTCGGTGACTGGGTGAGTGGGTGAGTGGGTGAGTGGGTGAGTGAGTGTGTGAGTGAGTGGGTCGATGGATGGTTGTTTGGGTGACTTGAATGTGTGAGTGGATTGATAGGTTGATGATTTAGTGGGTGGGTGTATGGGTGGGTGAGTGAGTGTATGCATGGATGGGTGATTTGGTGAGTGATTGTGTGATTGAGTGAGTGGGTGGGTGAGTGTCTCTCCCCTTGTCTCCACCCTCCACCGTGTCTCTCCCGTGTCTCCCCGTGTCTCCCATCATCTCCCCCATCATCTCCCCCGTGTCTCCCCCCTCCACCGTGTCTCCAATTACAGGATTCTGAGAACTGTCTCATGACGGAGTACGTCGCGACCAGATGGTACAGGGCACCAGAGCTGATGTTGGCCTTGCATCACTACACTCAGGTACCGGATTACTCACCACAGGCTCACCACACACTCACCACACAGAGACCCATAGACTCACCACACAGAGACCCATAGACTCACCACACAGAGGGACATAGACTCAACACACAGAGACCCATAGACTCACACAGAGACCCATAGACTCAACACACAGAGACCCACACACCACACAGAGACCCACAGACTCACCACACAGAGACCCATAGACTCACCACACAGAGACCCACAGACTCACCACACAGAGACCCATAGACTCACCACACAGAGACCCATAGACTCACCACACAGAGGGACATAGACTCAACACACAGAGACCCATAGACTCAACACACAGAGACCCATAGACTCACACAGAGACCCATAGACTCACCACACAGAGACCCACACACTCACCACACAGAGACCCACACACTCACCACACAGACCCACACACTCACCACACAGAGACCCACACACTCACCACACAGAGACCCACAGACTCACCACACACAGAGACCCACACACTCACCACATACTCACCACACACAGAGACCTACAGACTCACCACACAGAGACCCACAGACTCCCCACAGACTCACCACACAGAGACCCACAGACTCACCATAGACTCACCACACAGAGACCCATAGACTCATCACACACTCACCACACACAGAGACCCACACACTCACCACACACTCACCACACACTCACCACACACTCACCACAGACTCACCATACACTCACCACACTCTCACCACACAGAGACCCACACACTCACCACACACACACCACACAGAGACCCACACACTCACCGCACACTCACCACACAGAGACCCACAGACTCACCACACACTCACCACACACAGAGACCCACACACTCACCACACAGAGACGCACACACTCACCACACACACACACAGACCCACAGACTCACACACAGAGACCCACACACTCACCACACACTCACCACACACAGAGACTCACACACTCACCACACACTCACCACACACTCACCACACACTCACCACACACTGAGACCCACACACTCACCACACACTCACCATACACTCACCACACACTCACCACATGGAGACCCATAGGCTCACTACAAACTCACCACACTTACCACACACTCACCACACACTCACCATACACATAGACTCCCCACACACTCACCACACACTCACCACACACTCACCACACACTCACCACACACTCACCACACACTCACCACACACACTCACCACACACTCACCACACACTCACCATACACTCACCACACACCACACACTCACCACACACTCACCACACACTCACCACACAGAGAGACTCACACACTCACCACACAGAGACTCACACACTCACCACACACTCACCACACACTCACCACACACTCACCACACACTCACCACACACTCACCACACACACAGAGACCCACCAAACTCACCACCACCACCACGGCTGTGTGCAGGCTGTGGACATGTGGTCTGTGGGGTGCATCTTTGCTGAGATGCTGTCACGGAGACTCACACACTCACCACACACTCACCACACACTCACCACACACCACACACTCACCACACAGAGACCCATAGACTCACCACACAGAGAGACTCACACACTCACCACACAGAGAGACTCACACACTCACCACTCACTCACACACACTCACCACACACTCACCACACACACAGAGACCCACACACTCACCACACACACAGAGACCCACACACTCACCACACACTCACCACACACTGAGACCCACACACTCACCACACACTCACCACACAGAGAGACTCACACACTCACCACACAGAGACCCACACACTCACCACTCACTCACCACACACTCACCACACACTCACCACACACTCACCACACAGAGAGACTCACACACTCACCACACAGAGACCCACACACTCACCACTCACTCACCACACACTCACCACTCACTCACCACACACTCACCACACACTCACCACACACTCACCACACACTCACCATACACACAGAGACCCACCAAACTCACCACCACCACGGCTGTGTGCAGGCTGTGGACATGTGGTCTGTGGGGTGCATCTTTGCTGAGATGCTGTCACGGAGACTCACACACTCACCACTCACTCACCACACACTCACCACACACTCACCACACACTCACCACACAGAGACCCATAGACTCACCACACAGAGAGACTCACACACTCACCACACAGAGAGACTCACACACTCACCACACACTCACCACACACTCACCACACACTCACCACACACTCACCACACACACAGAGACCCACCAAACTCACCACCACCACGGCTGTGTGCAGGCTGTGGACATGTGGTCTGTGGGGTGCATCTTTGCTGAGATGCTGTCACGGAGACAGCTGTTCCCCGGCCGCAACTACCTCCACCAGCTACAGCTCATCCTGGCCGTGCTGGGGACACCCCCACCAGAGCTCACACAGGTGGGCAGGAGGGGGGGTGGGTGGGTGAGGGGGTGGGTGAGGGGGTGGGTGAGGGGGTGGGTGAGAGGGTGGGTGGGTGGGTGAGGGGGTGGGTGGGTGGGTGAGGGGGTGGGTGGTTGAGAGGGTGGTTGGGTGGGTGAGAGGGTGGGTGGGTGGGTGTGTGAGAGGGTGGGTGGGTGGGTGGGTGGGTGAGAGGGTGGGTGGGTGGGTGGGTGAGAGGGTGGGCGGGTGGGTGGGTGGGTGAGAGGGTGGGTGGGTGGGTGAGAGGTTGGGTGGGTGGGTGAGAGGTTGGGTGGGTGGGTGAGAGGTTGGGTGGGTGGGCGGGATGGTGGGTGGGTGAGAGGGTGGGTGGGTGGGTGAGAGGGTGGGCGGGATGGTGGGCGGGCGGGCGAGTCGGTGAAAAGATGTGTGGATGGCATAATTGCAGCCTGGATGCTCTTTCCCTCCCACCCCCACCCCCACCACCACCCCCACCACCACCACCACCACACCCACCACCACCACCACCACACCCACCACCACCACCCCCACCACAACCACCACCACCACCACCACCACCCCACCACCACCACCACCACAACCACCACCACCACCCCCACCACCACCCCCACCACCACCACCACCACCCCCCCCACCACCACCACCACCACCACCACAACCACAACCACCACCACCACACCCACCACCACCACCACCACTCCCACCCCCACCACCACCATTACCACCACCACCACCACCATCACCACCACCACCACTCACCACCACCCCCACCACCACCACCACCACCCACCACCACCACCCACCACCACCACCCCCACCACCACCCCCACCACCACCACCCCCACCACCACCCCCACCACCACCACCACCATCACCACTCCCACCACCACCACCATCAACACCATCACCACCACCACCACCACCCCCACTCACCACCACCACCACCACCACCACCACCCCCACCACCACCACCCACCCACCCACCCACCACCCACACCCACGCAGGCCATCGGCGCTGAGCGTGTGCGTGCCTACGTGCTCAGCCTGCCCCCGCGCTCGCCCGCCCCGCTGGGCCCCCTCTTGGGGGGCTCCGCCGCCGCGGCCGCGACCACGGCCTCGTGTGACCCCCAGGCCGTGGAGCTGCTGGGACTGCTCCTGCGGCTGTCTCCCGGCGAACGTCCGAGTGCGGCGGCGGCGCTCAGCCACCCCTACCTGGCACAGTATCACGACTCCAGCGACGAACCTGACTGCGTCCCCGCGTTCGACTTCAGCTTCGACAGGCCCACACTCAGCCGTCACGAGGTGCGTGGGGTGGGTTGGGTGGGTGTGGGTGGGTGGGTTGGTGGGTTGGTGGGTGGGTTGGTGAGTGGGTGGGTGAGTGAGTGAGTGAGTGGGTTGGTGAGTGGGTGGGTGAGTGGGTGGATGAGTGAGTGAGTGGGTTGGTGAGTGGGTGGGTGAGTGAGTGGGTGGGTGGGTGAGTGAGTGGGTGAGTGAGTGAGTGAGTGGGTTGGTGAGTGGGTGGGTGAGTGGATTGGTGGGTGGGTGGGTGAGTGGGTTGGTGGGTGGGTGGGTGAGTGAGTGGGTGGGTGAGTGGGTTGGTGGGTGGGTGGGTGAGTGGGTGGGTTGGTGGGTGGGTGAGTGGATGAGTCAGAGGGTGGGTGGGTGAGTCAGTGGGTGAGTGGGTGGGTAAGTGAGTGGGTGAGTAAGTGAGTGGGTGAATGAGTGAGTGGGTGAGTGGGTTGGTGGGTGGGTTGGTGGGTGAGTGGGTTGGTGAGTGGGTTGGTGGGTGGGTGGGGTGTGTGGGTGGGTTGGTGAGTGGGTGGGTGAGTGAGGGAGTGGGTGAGTGGGGTGGGTGGATGAGTGGGTGGGTGAGTGGGTGGATGAGTGGGTGAGTGAGTGGGTTGGTGAGTGGGTGGGTGAGTGAGTGGGTGGGTGGGTGAGTGAGTGGGTGAGTGAGTGGGTGAGTGAGTCGGTTGGTGAGTGGGTGGGTGAGTGGATTGGTGGGTGGGTGGGTGAGTGGGTTGGTGGATGGGTGAGTGAGTGGGTGGGTGAGTGGGTGGGTGAGTGGGTGAGTGGGTGGGTGGGTGGGTGAGTTGGTGAGTGGGTGGGTGGGTTGGTGGGTGAGTGGGTTGGTGGGTGAGTTGGTGGGTGGGTGGGTTGGTGGGTGGGTGAGTGGGTTGGTGAGTGAGTGGGTGGGTGAGTGGGTGGGTGAGTGGGTGGGTGGGTGGGTTGGTGAGTGAGTGGGTGGGTGGGTTGGTGGGTGAGTGGATGAATAAGTGAGTTGGTGGGTGAGTGAGTTGGTGGGTGGGTGAGTGAGTGGGTGAGTGAGTGGGTGGTTGACTGGGTGGGTGAGTGGGTGACTGAGTGGGCGAGCTAGCAGCAGGTGCTTTTGTGAGCAGATGAGCACACCTAGCCTGGCACCGCCACAACCCCCCCACCACTCCCTTCCCCCCCCCCCCCCCCCGTCCCGCCACCGCCCCCTCTTGCAGGCCAGAGACGCGGTGCTGACGGAGATTCAGGCGTTTCATGCCAAACGCGAGGGCATCCAACGCAAGATCACCGTCCGGCCTCACCTCCGCCCAGCCAGCAGCAGCAGCAGCAGCGGCATCAGCAGCGGCATCAGCAGCGGCATCGGCAGTGGAATCATCAGCGGCGGCAGCAGCTCCCGGCACAGTAACGGGGACGGCGGCTGCGCCTTCGGCGTTGGCAGCGGCAAGCAGAGTCATGCTCATCAGCAGCAGCATCATCAGCAGCAGCATCAGCAGCAGCAGCATCAGCAGCAGCAGCAGCAGCAACCGAGTGCCAGGTACGTGGACGTCGTGAAAGCGACGTGCTTGATCGACAGTTGAGTTTAGTAAACGCGCATTTTAATTATGGGGACTGTCGCTGTTGTTGTTGTTTTGGCGTCTTCTGGTCCAACACCAGTGTGAGAGACTAAAGGGCTCTAAAGAAAGCCGTCTCGGGTGTGGACCAATCAAATTCAAGGACAGTGCCAATATTATTATTATCAGAGTTGTCTCTTTTTTTGTTTGCATTTTGACTGCTTGTGTTGTGGTTATTGCAGACATGATGCCTTGAATAAAGGTGTCAGTTTTTTTGTGCCAGTTAAAAAGGGTAAAACCTATTTCTATATCTTGTTTACTGGCAAAGGAGGTCTCATAATGTAAATGCTCACCCCGAGCCCTCAATACTCTGATAGTGCGCTGTTTTTGAGTTGTACACCTTTTGGCGTCTTCTGGTCTAACACCAGTGGAGAGACTAAAGGGCTCTAAGAAAAGCCGTCTCGGGTGTGGACCAATCAATTTCAAGGACAGTGCCAATATTATTATTATCAGAGTTGTCTCTTTTTTGTTTGCATTTTGACTGCTTGTGTTGTGGTTATTGCAGACATGATGCCTTGAATAAAGGTGTCAGTTTTTTTGTGCCAGTTAAAAAAGGGTAAAACCTATTTCTATATCTTGTTTACTGGCAAAGGAGGTCTCATAATGTAAATGCTCACCCCGAGCCCTCAATACTCTGATAGTGCGCTGTTTTTGAGTTGTACACCTTTTGGCGTCTTCTGGTCTAACACCAGTGGAGAGACTAAAGGGCTCTAAGAAAAGCCGTCTCGGGTGTGGACCAATCAATTTCAAGGACAGTGCCAATATTATTATTATCAGAGTTGTCTCTTTTTTGTTTGCATTTTGACTGCTTGTGTTGTGGTTATTGCAGACATGATGCCTTGAATAAAGGTGTCAGTTTTTTTGTGCCAGTTAAAAAGGGTAAAACCTATTGCTATAACCCCCTACCTCCTCGCGGTGCCGGACGGGCAACTCTGTCGTGGACAGTGCTGTGGGGGGAGGGCCAATTCCGATTGGCTCCTCCCCTCATGGCATATGTGTCCACCACAGGGGCTAAACGGGGGCTCTGGACGGGTGCGAGGGGCTGGTAACCCCTCCACCTTCAATTAATTACCACGAAACCACGAATACAAAATTTAACTAATAAGCTTGTGCTGGAGGCCCCGGGGGGACAGGTATCTATGACGTCTCCTGGCCAAACCCCAATTGGCGGAGCCAGGAGATTGAATACCTACCCTCGGGGCTCCTCCAGAAACAATGAAAAGCCACTACGGATGGCCACGTGGAATGTTCAAACGCTCACTGCGGAGGAGAGGCTGCCACTCCTCTGTCGGGAGCTGGACTGGTACCGCCTGGATCTCTGTGGCATTCAGGAGGTCCGGTGGACCTGTTCTGGCTCCTGCCACCATGAGGGGTGGACAGTCCTCTACTCGGGGCAGCAGACTGCCAAACAACAGGGTGTGGCTCTTCTTTTGAACAAAAGAATGAAGGGGGCGTGGGAGCGTGGCGGTGAGGTGTGGGAAGCTGTAAGCCCCAGGCTACTTTGGGCTCGCCTTCCCATCAACCGGAGGCGAGGAGTGGTGGTCGTGGTTACTTATGCCCCCACTGAAGACGAACATCCGTGGAGGGATGCAGGCAAAGCCGATGAGTCAGATGCCTTCTATGACCTCCTGTCACAGGTGCTGGCTAAAGTGGCCCCTCGGGATAGAGTCATCTTGTTGGGTGACTTCAATGCCCGAGTTGGTCATGATGCTGGCACCTGGTCTGGAGTGATTGGAGGGCATGGGCCAGATCAGCTCAATAACAACGGTAGGAGGCTGCTAGATTTGTGTGCAGCCCATGGGCTTGTAATTACCAACACGCTGTTCCGGCATCGGCGCATCAACACAACATCATGGATGCATGCCGGGTCCAAGCAAGAACATCTGCTGATCTACCCTCTGACCATCGATTAGTCACCTGTAAGATGCGCCTGCAATTCTTCCACTCCGGTGGTGGGTGTACACCCAGGACCCCTTTCAAACCTAAGGTGGCCTGGTCTCAGTTATCTGATGAAAGTTGCAAGTGAGAATTTCATCATCGCTTGCGGCTGGGGTTGGCATCGTCCCCCACTCCTCCTGATGAGGGTAAATGGGTGAGGTTTAGGACTGTGACTCATGCAGTTGCAATGGCTGCTTTGGGTACGCGGTCCAGACCTCCCCAGAGACCCTGGCTGACAGAGGAGGTGTTCAGGATGGTTGAGAAAAAGCGACAGGCCCACTGTCATCGGCTACAGAATCCCATGTCAGAGAATGAGGAGGCTTACCGCAGCCTTCCCTCGGAGGTTCGGAGAGCCGTGGCGTCACCGCCACTTAGTGGCGAATGGCGGTTGTTGTTGTTGTGATGTGTGATGGGTGGTGTGTGTGGTGCGCGTGTGATGTGTGGTGTGGTGTGTGGTGTGTGTGTGGTGCGCGTGCGATGTGTGTGTGTGGTGTGATGCGTGTGTGTGGTGTGATGTGTGGTGTGTGTTGTGGTGCGTGTGTGATGCGCGTGTGGTGTGTGTGGGATGTGTGTGTGTGTGTGTGGTGTGTGTGTGATGTGTGTGTGATGCGTGTGTGTGGTGCGCGTGTGATGTGTGTGTGGGATGTGTGTGGTGTGTGGTGCGCGTGTGATGCGTGTGTGTGTGATGCGTGTGTGTGTGATGTGTGTGTGTGATGTGTGTGTGATGTGTGTGTGTGTGATGTGTGTGTGATGTGTCTGTGTGTGATGTGTGTGTGATGCGCGCGTGTGATGCGCGTGTGTGATGCGTGTGTGTGATGTGTGTGTGCGTGTGTGTGATGCGTGTGTGTGATGCGTGTGTGTGATGCGTGTGTGTGATGCGTGTGTGATGCGTGTGTGATGCGTGTGTGTGATGCGTGTGTGATGCGCGTGTGATGTGTGTGTGATGCGTGTGTGATGCGTGTGTGATGCGTGTGTGTGATGCGTGTGTGATGTGTGTGTGATGTGTGTGTGATGTGTGTGTGATGCGTGTGTGTGATGCGTGTGTGTGATGCGTGTGTGTGATGCGTGTGTGTGATGTGTGTGTGATGCGTGTGTGATGCGTGTGTGATGCGTGTGTGATGCGTGTGTGATGCGTGTGTGTGATGCGTGTGTGATGTGTGTGTGATGCGTGTGTGATGCGTGTGTGATGCGTGTGTGATGCGTGTGTGTGCGCAGAGCGGGAGTGGACGACGCGTATGGAGGGGACGTGGACATGCCCAGCGCCAGCTCCGTGTGCTCAATGGACCTGGGCCTTGCGGCCCTGGAGCCAAAGTCTCCGCTGGGGATGAGGTACAGGAGGGAGGAGGGTGCTATGGTTGTGGCCTTGTCGCGAGTGAGTGACTGCGTGTCTGCGTGTACGTGTCTGTGTGTACGTGTGTGTGTGTACGTGTGTGTGTGTACGTGTGTGTGTGTACGTGTCTGCGCGTGTGTACTTGTCTGCGTGTGTGTACGTGTCTGCGTGTATGTGTCTGCGTGTACCTGTGTGTGTACACGTGTCTGTGTGTGTACGCGCGTGTGTCTGTGTGTGTACGTGTGTGTGTACGTGTGTGTGTCTGTGTGTACGTGTGTGTACGTGTGTGTGTCTGTGTGTGTACGTGTGTGTGTCTGTGTGCGTGTACGTGTGTGTGTGTCTGTGTGTGTGTGTCTGTGTGCGTGTACATGTGTGTGTACACGTGTCTGTGTGTGTACGTGTGTGTGTCTGTGTCTGTTTGTGTACGTGTCTGCGTGTACATGTGTGTGTACGTGTGTGTGTCTGTGTGTGTGTACGTGTGTGTGTACACGTGTGTGTGTACACGTGTCTGTGTGTGTACACGTGTCTGTGAGTATGTGTACACGTGTCTGCGTGTACGTGTCTGCGTGTACGTCTGTGTGTACACGTGTCTGTGTGTGTACACGTGTCTGTGTGTGTACGTGTGTGCGTGTCTGTGTGTGTGTATACGTGTGTGCGTGTCTGTGTGTGTGTGTGTGTGTACACGTGTGTGTGTGTGTACGTGTCTGTGTGTGTGTGTGTGTACGTGTCTGTGTGTGTACGTGTCTGTGTGTACGTGTCTGTGTGTACGTGTCTGTGTGTACGAGTCTGCGTGTACGTGTCTGCGTGTGCATGTGTCTGTGTGTGTACGTGTGTGTGTGTATACGTGTGTACATGTCTGTGTGTGTGTACTTGTGTGCGTGTACGTGTCTGCGTGTACGTGTGTGTGTACACGTGTCTGTGTGTGTGTCTGTGTGTGTGTGTCTGTCTGTGTGGGTGTAGTTGTGTACGTGTCTGTGTGTGTGTATGTGTGTGCGTGTACGTGTCTGTGTGTGTGTGTACACGTGTCTGTGTGTGTGTGTACACGTGTCTGTGTGTGTGTGTACACGTGTGTGTGTGTGTGTCTCTCCCACCTCCCTCCCGCTCCTTCACGCCACACCTCCCTTCCCCCGTCACCGCACAGCAGGGACGCAGGCGCGGCCGAGGACGTCCCTGCGGAGGCCTCGACGGCACCCCCAGCGGCCCACGCGGCGTCCCAGCCGACCTCCTCCTCCTCCTCCTCCTCATCATCCTCGTCCACCACCGCCTCCACCTCCATCTCGTCGTGGGGCGGTGGCGGCGGTGGCGGTGTTGGCGTTGGTGGCGTTGGTGGTGTTGGGGGTGTTGGGGTTGGTGGCGTTGGTGGTGTTGGTGGTGGTGGTGTTGGCGTTGGCGTTGGTGGTGGTGTTGGTGGTGGTGGTGTTGGCGTTGGTGTTGGTGGTGTTGGTGGTGTTGGTGGTGTTGGTGGTGGTGGTGGTGGTGTTGGTGGTGTTGGTGGTGTTGGCGGTGGCGGAGGAGGCGTTGGTGGTGGTGGTGGTGGCGTTGGCGTTGTTGGCATTGGTGGCGGAGGAGGCGGTGGCGGAGGAGGCGGTGGCGGAGGAGGCGGTGGCGGAGGAGGCGGTGGCGGAGGAGGCGGTGGCGGAGGCATCTCCAGCAACACGAAGGCGGCGCTCAAGGCCGTGCTGCTCAAGTCGGTGCTCAAGAACCGCGGCGCAGGTGGGGGGGAGGCTCGTGGGGGGGGGCTCGTGGGGGGGGGGGCTCGTGGGGGGGGGGGGGCTCGTGGGGGGGGGCTACCGTATCGCCGCCGCCGCTACCGTCGTGAGAATGTTTCCCGTGTTATTTTATTCTATCAATTTATGATCTTATTCTCGTTCCACGTGGGCGGTGACTTTACCGAAAGAGCCAAAGAAGGCGAATTCACTCTGCCTATCCCGCCCGAGCTGACCTACCCTCGGTAAAAAAAAACTAGCCCGGGCTTTTACCCCCCCCCCTCCTCCTCTTCCTCCGCCTCCTCCGCCTCCTCCTCCGCCTCCTCCTCCTCTTCCGCCTCCTCCTCCGCCTCCTCCACCTCCTCCGCCTCCGCCTCCTCCTCCGCCTCCTCCTCCGCCTCCTCCTCCGCCTGCTCCGCCTCCTCCGCCTTCTCCGACTCCTCCGCCTCCTCCGCCTCCTCCGCCGCCTCCTCCGCCTCCTCCTCCGCCTCCTCCGCCTCCTCCTCCGCCTCCTCCGCCTCCTCCGCCTCCTCCTCCTCCGCCTCCTCCTCCTCCGCCTCCTCCTCCTCCGCCTCCTCCTCCACCTCCTCCTCCGCCTCCTCCGCCTCCTCCTCCGCCTCCTCCTCCGCCTCCTCCGCCTCCTCCGCCTCCGCCTCCTCCTCCTCCGCCTCCTCCGCCTCCTCCTCCACCTCCTCCTCCGCCGCCTCCTCCTCCGCCTCCTCCGACTCCTCCGCCTCCTCCGCCTCCGCCTCCGCCTCCTCCGCCTCCTCCTCCGCCTCCTCCTCCGCCTCCTCCTCCGCCTCCTCCACCTCCTCCGCCTCCGCCTCCTCCTCCGCCTCCTCCTCCGCCTCCTCCTCCGCCTGCTCCGCCTCCTCCGCCTTCTCCGACTCCTCCGCCTCCTCCGCCTCCTCCGCCTCCTCCTCCGCCTCCTCCGCCTCCTCCTCCGCCTCCTCCGCCTCCTCCGCCTCCTCCTCCTCCGCCTCCTCCTCCTCCGCCTCCTCCTCCACCTCCTCCTCCGCCTCCTTCTCCGCCTCCTCCTCCGCCTCCTCCGCCTCCTCCGCCTCCGCCTCCTCCTCCTCCGCCTCCTCCGCCTCCTCCTCCTCCTCCGCCTCCGCCGCCTCCTCCTCCGCCTCCTCCGACTCCTCCGCCTCCTCCGCCTCCTCCGCCTCCGCCTCCTCCTCCTCCGCCTCCTCCGCCTCCTCCGCCTCCTCCTCCTCCGCCTCCTCCTCCGCCTCCTCCTCCGCCTCCTCCTCCGCCTCCTCCTCCGCCTCCTCCTCCTCCGCCTCCTCCTCCGCCTCCTCCGCCTCCTCCTCCTCCTCCGCCTCCTCCGCCTCCTCCTCCTCCGCCCCCCTCTCCGTGTTTCGTCGTCCACCCGGAAGGCTGCTCCGGTTGCCCCTCCCGCGGACCTTTCCGCGATCTCGCCGCGCCTCCGCCCGCAAGGCCCGGCTGGTCCCCCGTTGGTAGCCTGGATCGCCGATGCTACCTGCGGCGAAGGCGTCTCGCTGTTCCCGCGGCGCGTGGTGTGCGTGCGTGCGCGTGTGTGTGTGCGTGTGTGTGCGCGTGTGTGTGCGCGTGTGTACCTGTGTGTGTGTGTGCGTGTGTGTGTGTACCTGTGAATGTGTGTGCGTGTGTGTACCTGTGTGTGTGTGTGCGTGTGTGTGTGCGCGTGTGTGTGCGTGTGTGTGTGCGCGTGTGTGTGTACCTGTGTGTGCGTGTGTGTGCGTGTGTGCGTGTGTGTGTACCTGTGTGTGTGTGTGCGTGTGCGCGTGTGTGTGTGTGTTTCTGTGTGTGCGTGTGTGTGCGTGTGTGCGTGTGTGTGTGTGTGCGTGTGCGTGCGTGTGTGCGTGCGTGTGTGCGTGCGTGCGTGCGTGTGTGCGTGTGTGTGCGTGTGTGTGCGTGCGCGTGTGCGTGCGCGTGTGTGTGCGCGTGTGTGCGTGCGTGTGTGCGTGTGTGTGTGCGTGTGTGCGCGTGTGTGTGTGGCAAAACAATCCCCTACCTCCTCGCGGTGCCGGACGGGCAACTCTGTCGTGGACAGCGCTGTGGGGGGAGATCCAATTTTGATTGGCTCCTCCCCTCATGGCATATGTGTCCACCACAGGGGCTAAACGGGGGCTCTGGACGGGTGCGAGGGGCTGGTAACCCCTCCACCTTCAATTAATTACCACGAAACCACGAATTAAACTGAAATATGTAACAACTAAGCTTGTGCCGGAGGCCCCGGGGGGCCAGGCATCTATGACGTCTCCTGGCCAAACCCCAATTGGCGGAGCCAGGAGATTGAATACCTACCCTCGGGGCTACTCCAGAAACAACGAAAAGCCACTACGGGTGGCCACGTGGAATGTTCGAACGCTCACTGCAGAGGAGAGGCTGCCACTCCTCTGTCGGGAGCTGGACCGGTACCGCCTGGATCTATGCGGCACTCAGGAGGTCCGGTGGACCGGCTCTGGCTCCTGCCACCATGAGGGGTGGACAGTCCTCTACTCGGGGCAGCAGACTGCCAAACAACAGGGTGTGGGTCTTCTTTTGAACAAAAGAATGAAGGGGGCGTGGGAGCGTGGCGGTGAGGTGTGGGAAGCTGTAAGCCCCAGGCTACTTTTGGGCTCGCCTTCCCATCAACCGGAGGCGAGGAATGGTGGTCGTGGTTACTTATGCCCCCACCGAAGATGAACATCCGTGGAGGGATGCAGGCAAAGCCGATGAGTCAGATGCCTTCTATGACCTCCTGTCACAGGTGCTGGCTAAAGTGGCCCCTCGGGATAGAGTCATCATGTTGGGTGACTTCAATGCCCGAGTTGGTCATGATACTGGCACCTGGTCTGGAGTGATTGGAGGGCATGGGCCAGATCAGCTCAATAACAACGGTAGGAGGCTGCTAGATTTTTGTGCAGCCCATGGGCTTGTAATTACCAACACGCTGTTCCGGCATCGGCGCATCCACACAACATCATGGATGCATGCCGGGTCCAAGCAAGAACATCTGCTGGACTACATAGTGACGGACCAGCGAATGCGAGCCCATGTCCTTGACACCAGGACCTACCGTGGAGCTGATCTGCCCTCTGACCATCGACTAGTCATCTGTAAGATGCGCCTGCCATTCTTCCACTCCGGTGGTGGGTGTACACCCAGGACCCCATTCCAACCTAAAGTGGCCTGGTCTCAGTTATCTGATGAAAGTTGCAAGCGAGAATTTCATCATCGCTTGCGGCTGGGATTGGCATCGTCCCCGACTCCTCCTGATGTTGAGGGTAAATGGGCGAGGTTTAGGACTGTGACTCATGCAGCTGCAATGGCTGCTTTGGGTACGCGGTCCAGACCTCCCCAGACACCCTGGATGACAGAGGAGTTGTTCAGGATGGTTGAGAAAAAGCGACAGGCCCACTGTCATCGGCTACAGAATCCCACGTCAGAGAATGAGGAGGCTTACCGCAGCCTTCGCTCGGAGGTTCGGAGAGCCGTGAGGTGCTGCAAGGATGGGTGGTGGTCGCGGGTTGCTGAGGAGATGGAGTCTGCCTCAGTGGCCCGTGATCACAAATCTCTATTTAACTCCATCAAAAAAGTAACCTGCAGCGCCACACCTATTACCATAATTAGGGGAAAAAACGGTGATCCAATTTTTTGCTGAGCATTTCTGTGAGGTCCTGGGGGAGGGAAAATCCCTCAGCCAGGAAAACACCGTGGCACAAAGTGAGGATGACCCTGCTGAGGCTGCGGTGCCTCAAATATTGGATGAAGTCACCCCCTGTGAGTGGCTGGCTGAGGTGCCATCTGCTGAGGAAGTATTGAAGGCGATCCGGAGTCTGAGACCAGGAAAGGCAGAGATGATCTCCCAAGCGAAATGCTGAGGGAGGGTGGTGTTTGTGCACAGACTGCCCTATATGACATCATAACAACAGTCTGGACCACTGGACGGGTTCCGCAGGATTGGAAGGATGCCCTGGTGGTCCCCCTTTTTAAGAAGGGGGACCGCACAGACTGTAACAACTACAGGGGCATCTCACTCCTCAGTGTGCCGGGAAAGGTCCTGGCAAGGATTATTCAGCATCGCCTTGCCAGGCACGCTGAGGAGAGGCTTGCGGAGCCCCAATGCGGTTTCAGGAAAGGGCGGTCCTGCACAGATGCCATATTTTCTGTCCGTCTGCTACAGCAGAGGTGTAGGGAATTCCAACAAGACCTACATCTCTGCTTTATTGACCTGGTCAAGGCCTATGATACCATCAGTAGGCCTGGGCTCTGGGTCGTTCTTCGTGCTTTTGGAGTACCTGACCCTCTGCTCACGATCATTAAGGACCTTCATGATGGTGAGCGGGCCCGGGTAAAACTACGTGGCCGGGAGTCAGAGCCATTCCCTGTACACCTTGGGGTGCGACAGGGATGTCCTCTGGCTCCCACATTATTTAACATCTATTTTGACCACGTAGTTCGTGAAGCCTTCAATAGCTGTACCGGGGGAATCTCCATATGGTACAGATATAATGGGAGGCTAATCGATGCCCGGGTGCGGTCAAGGGATGGCTCCCTATTGCTCAACCACGTTATGTATGCTGATGACTTGGTAATAGCTGCTCAGTCAGAGGAGGAGTTGGAGACGCTGCTGCTGAGACTGGAGCGTGCCACTAAGAGGTGGGGCCTTACCATCAGCCCCACCAAAACTAAGCACCTGCCTGGGTATTTTGTACCATCGGACACTCTGCCCCCACAACTCCCAATCGGTGATGGGGCAGTTGTGGAGAGAGTGGAGAGTTTCCCATACCTGGGCAGTGTGCTTATGACTGGCTCCAGTTTAACAGCAGAGGTCTCACTCCGAATCAGTCGAGCGGCAATATCTTTTCATCGGTTGCGTAACGCTGTGTGGAAGCTACCTGGTCTGTCGCTCCGCACTAAGCTTCAGGTCTTCTCGGCCACGGTCATTCCCTCCCTTCTCTACGCTTGCGAAACGTGGACCCCCCTAATGGAACATCTTCGCCGGTTAGAAACATTTAGGCTGGCCTGCCTACGATCCATCCTGGGTTTAACCAGACTGGATTGTGTGAGGAGCTCACAAATCCTTGAAAGATCTGGGCAGGGTCCCATCGGTGAGCTCCTCCGGCAGGCAAGGCTGCGATGGCTGGGTCATGTAGCCCGCATGCCCAGCCACCGCATGCCGAAACAGCTTTTGTTTGGCCGGATAGAGGGGGCTAAGTGGGCGCGGCACGGGCTAGAGAAGAGATGGAGTGATGTGGTACAGGAGGACGTGGAGCTGAGTGGACTTGCCGATGACTGGTACCAGCGGTGTCAAGATCGGCCTCTGTGGAGGAGGCTCGTGAAGGACGCTACTGGGCAGTTGGAGGCAGTCGCCCTCCAACAACAACGGAGGGCGGAGGAGCGACGCTCACAACAGCGAGCGGAGCGCCGGGTGGCTAAAGCACAGCAGGTTGGCACAGTAGGGGGCACAGGTGGTGCATCAGCCAGTCATCTCAGTCAGTCGACCCGTGGCACCTGGGTCTGCCCCGTGACCTCCTGCCAGCGGGCGTTCGACACTTCACGTGGCCTCAGGGTGCACATAGCCTGGCACAAGCGTCGTGGTGACGTCACCGCCACTTAGTGGCGAATGGCGGTTGTTGTTGTTGTTGTTGCGTGTGTGTGTGCGTGCGTGTGTGCGTGCGTGTGCGTGCGTGCGTGTGTGTGTGCGTGTGTGCGTGTGTGTGTGTGCGCGCGTGTGTGTGTGCGTGTGTGTGTGTGCGTGTGTGTGCGTGTGTGCGTGTGTGTGTGCGTGTGCGTGCGTGTGTGCGTGTGTGCGCGTGTGTGCGTGTGTGCGTGTGTGTGTGTGCGTGTGTGTGTGCGTGCGTGTGCGTGTGCGCGTGTGTGTATGTGTGTATGCGCTCGTGTGATCTCACCCGCGGTGGCTTTACAGCTCCGCCACCCACCCCCGCCCCTGCCCCGCCCCCACAGGCTCAGCCTTGGCCTACTCTTCCCACCCACCGGGCACGGCGTCGTGCCCCGCGGCGGGGCCGCCCGCGGGAGGGGAGGGTGAGCGGAGGGCGTCCGGGAGTTACGGCGTCACGGCGCTGGAGAGGCAGCGGGAGAGGGAGGAGAAGCGACGGAGGAGGCAGATGAGGCAGCACGAGCGGGAGAGGAGGTGCGGAGGGCCTCACGTTCATCGCAGACTCGCCAGCCACACAGAGACTCACAGAGAGACTCACAGACTCACCACACACACAGAGACTCACAGAGAGACTCACCACACAGAGACTCACCACACAGAGACTCACCACACAGAGACTCACAGACTCGCCACGCGTGGAGAGACTCACAGACTCACCACACACACAGAGACTCACAGAGAGACTCACAGACTCACCACACACACAGAGACTCACAGAGAGACTCACCACACAGAGACTCACCACACAGAGAGACTCACAGACTCACAGAGACTTACCACACACACAGAGACTCACCACACAGAGACTCACCACACAGACTCGCCACACAGAGAGTCACCACACAGAGAGCCTCACCACACAGAGAGACTCACCACACAGAGACTCACCACACAGACTCGCCACACAGAGACTCACCACACAGAGAGACTCACCACACAGAGAGACTCACCACACAGAGACTCACCACATACAGAGACTCACCACATACAGAGACTCACCACACAGAGAGACTCACCACACAGAGACTCACCACACAGAGAGACTCACCACACAGAGAGACTCACCACACAGAGAGACTCACCACGCAGAGAGACTCACCACGCAGAGAGACTCACCACACAGAGACTCACCACACAGACTCGCCACACAGAGACTCACCACACAGAGAGACTCACCACACAGACTCGCCACACAGAGAGACTCACCACGCACAGAGACTCACCACACAGACTCGCCACACAGACTCGCCACACGTGGAGAGAGACTCACAGACTCGCCACACGCAGAGACTCACCACACAGAGAGACTCACCACACGCGGAGAGACTCACCACACACAGAGAGACTCACCACACAGAGACTCACCACACAGAGACTCACCACACACAGAGAGACTCACCACACAGAGACTCACCACACAGAGAGACTCACCACACAGAGACTCACCACACAGAGACTCACCACACAGAGAGACTCACCACACAGAGAGACTCACCACACAGAGACTCACCACACAGAGACTCACCACACAGAGAGACTCACCACACAGAGACGCACCACACAGAGACTCACCACACAGAGACTCACCACACACAGAGAGACTCACCACACAGAGAGACTCACCACACAGAGACTCACCACACAGAGACTCACCACACAGAGAGTACTCACCACACAGAGATTCACCACACAGAGATTCACCACACAGAGACTCACCACACAGAGACTCACCACACACAGAGAGACTCACCACACACAGAGAGACTCACCACACAGAGACTCACCACAGAGAGACTCACCACACACAGAGACTCACCACACAGAGAAACTCATCACACACAGAGGGACTCACCACACACAGAGACTCACCACACACAGAGACTCACCACACAGAGAGACTCACCACACAGAGACTCACCACACAGAGAGACTCACCACACAGAGAGACTCACCACACAGAGAGACTCACCACACACAGAGACTCACCACACACAGAGACTCACCACACAGAGAGACTCACCACACAGAGACTCACCACACAGAGAGACTCACCACACAGAGAGACTCACCACACAGAGAGCCTCACCACACAGAGACTCACCACACAGAGACTCACCACACACAGAGACTCACCACACTGAGAGACTCACCACACAGACTCACCACACGGAGAGACTCACCACACCGAGACTCACCACACAGAGAGGCTCACCACACAGAGAGACTCACCACACAGAGACTCACCACACAGAGACTCACCACACAGAGACTCATCACACAGAGAGACTCACCACACAGAGAGACTCACCACACAGAGACTCACCACACAGAGAGACTCACCACACAGAGACTCACCACACAGAGAGACTCACCACACAGAGAGACTCACCACACAGAGACTCACCACACAGAGAGACTCACCACACAGAGAGACTCACCACACAGAGACTCACCACACAGAGAGACTCAACACACAGAGAGACTCACCACACGCAGAGACTCACCACACACAGAGACTCACCACACACACAGAGACTCGCCACACAGAGACTCACCACACAGAGACTCACCACACAGAGAGACTCACCACACAGAGACTCAACCACACAGAGAGACTCACCACACACAGAGACTCACCACACACACAGAGACTCGCCACACAGAGACTCACCACACAGAGAGACTCACCACACAGAGACTCACCACACAGAGAGACTCACCACACACAGAGAGACTCACCACACAGAGACTCACCACACAGAGAGAGACTCACCACACAGAGACTCACCACACAGAGAGAGACTCACCACACAGAGAGAGACTCACCACACAGAGACTCACCACACAGAGACTCACCACACACAGAGAGACTCACCACACAGAGACTCACCACACAGAGAAACTCACCACACAGGGAGACTCACGGACTGACCACACAGAGAGACTCACCACACAGAGAGACTCACCACGCAGAGAGCCACACCACACAGAGAGACTCACCACACACAGAGAGACTCACCACACAGAGAGACTCACCACACAGAGACTCACCACACAGAGACTCACCACACACAGAGACTCACCACACAGAGAGACTCACCACACAGAGAGACTCACGGACTGACCACACAGAGAGACTCACCACACAGAGAGACTCACCACACAGAGGCTCACCACACAGAGAGACTCACCACACAGAGAGACTCGCCACACACACAGAGAGACTCACCACACAGAGACTCACCACACAGGGAGACTCACGGACTGACCACACAGAGAGACTCACCACACAGAGAGACTCACCACGCAGAGAGCCACACCACACAGAGAGACTCACCACACACAGAGAGACTCACCACACAGAGAGCCTCACCACACAGAGACTCACCACACAGAGACTCACCACACACAGAGACTCACCACACAGAGAGACTCACCACACAGAGAGACTCACGGACTGACCACACAGAGAGACTCACCACACAGAGAGACTCACCACACAGAGACTCACCACACACAGAGACTCACCACACACAGAGACTCACCACACAGAGAGACTCACCACACAGAGACTCACCACACACAGAGACTCACCACACAGAGACTCACCACACAGAGACTCACCACACAGAGACTCACCACACAGAGAGACTCACCACACAGAGAGACTCACCACACAGAGAGACTCACCACACAGGGAGACTCACCACACAGGGAGACTCACCACACAGAGAGACTCACCACACAGAGAGACTCACCACACAGAGAGACTCACCACACAGGGAGACTCACCACACAGGGAGACTCACCACACAGAGAGACTCACCACACAGAGAGACTCACCACACAGAGACTCACCACACAGGGAGACTCACCACACAGAGACTCACCACACAGAGACTCACCACAGACACTAGCCCAGTGGTTCTTAACCTGGGTTCGATCGAACCCCAGGGGTTCGGTGAGTCGATCTCAGGGGTTCGGCAGAGCCCCCGCCACGGAGGTCCGGACACACTTGAATTATTGTGTAAATTTGTGATGACACACACGGCCCGCTTGGCCATCACTGGCTGCAGATGATCATGCTACACTGCTTGGCCAATCAGCGCTGCGGGGAATTTAGTGCGTACTCAGTAGTCAACGTGTGACTGTTGTTGTCGTACGTCGTGTGATTTCTTTAATATTTTATCCATACTAACTATGTCGGGCAAAAGAAGAAAGTGGTCGGACGAATATGTACAACATGGATTCTCATGTATCACGGAACGTGATGGGAGTGAGCGTCCTATCTGCATGATTTGCAACGCCAAGTTGAGCAACTCTAGTCTTGCACCGGAAAAACTAAAGGAATACTTCTTGAAGCTGCATGGAGACGGGGAATACAAGAACACAACACTTGCTGAATTCAGGGTGAAGAGAGCCAGATTCGATGAAAGGGCCACTCTGCCTGCTCTTGGATTTGTACCTGTTAATAAACCCGATCCTGACAGCATCGTACGAAGTTGCTTACCTGATCGCAAAGCAGGGCAAGCCACACACCATTGGTGAAACACTTGTGAAACCAGCTGCATTAAAGATGGCGAATCTGATACTCGGAACAGCGGCCGAAGGTAAATTATCCCAAATTCCCCTTTCAAATGACACCGTCAGTGACAGAATAGAAGACATGAGTAAAGACATCTTGGCTCAAGTAGTCGCGGATCTGATTTCAAGCCCGGCAAAATTCAGCCTTCAACTCGATGAAACCACAGACGTTTCTGATCTAAGCCAGCTTGCTGTTTTTGTACGCTATGTGAAAGACGACATGATAAAAGAAGAGTTTTTATTTTGTAAGCCTCTTACAACAACAACGAAGGCAGCCGATGTGAAGAAGCTTGTGGATGACTTCTTCAGAGACAACAATCTTTCATGGGATATGGTTTCTGCAGTTTGTACGGACGGAGCTCCAGTCATGCTGGGAAGAAAGTCTGGTTTTGGTGCGCTAGTAAAGGCCGATGCACCACACATCATTGTGACGCATTGTATTCTGCACAGGCATGCGTTGGCAACAAAAACCTTACCTCCAAAAATGGCAGAAGTATTAAAAACTGTGGTGGAATGTGTGAACTATGTGCGAAAAAGTGCTCTGAGGCACCGCATCTTCAGTGAGCTGTGTAAAGAAATGGGCTCTGAATTTGAGGTACTTCTGTTCCATTCTAATATTCGGTGGTTATCCCGGGGACAGGTGCTGAATCGTGTTTTTGCCATGCGTGTGGAATTAGCCCTGTTTTTGCAAGAGCACCAACACTGCCATGCAGATTGCTTCAAAAATCCTGAGTTCATTCTCATTTTAGCGTACATGGCTGATATATTCGCAGCTCTCAATCATCTCAATCAGCAGATGCAGGGTGGTGGAGTCAATATCATGGAAGCGGAAGAACACCTGAAGGCTTTTCAAAAAAAGCTACCGTTATGGAAACGACGAACAGAGAACAATAACTTCGCAAACTTCCCGCTTCTGGACGACTGTGCAAGTAAGATCGAAGATGTGTCTGGAATCGGAGATATTTCTGTATCCACGGAACTGAAGCAAACAATTGCCACGCACTTAGATGAGCTTGCAAAGTCTCTCGACGGATATTTCCCTACAAGAGAGTCATATCCAGCATGGGTGAGACAGCCGTTCACGTTTGCTGTTGAAACAGCAGATGTCAATGATGAATTCCTCGACGAAATCATTGAAATTCAGCAGAGCCAGGTTCAACAGCAACTCTTCAGAACAACAACGCTCTCAACGTTTTGGTGTCGACAAATGAACAAGTATCCAGTTATTGCTAAGAAAGCCCTGGATTTTTTTATACCATTTGTTACAACATATCTTTGTGAGCAATCCTTTTCGAGGATGCTGGACATAAAAACGAAGAAAAGGAACAGACTTTGCTGTGAAAATGACATGAGAATGGCACTTGCCAAGGTGAAGCCACGCATATCTGAACTGATCTCTCAAAGGCAACAGCAGAAGTCACATTGATTTCCAGGTATGTAATTTGTTGTGAGTTTATGCATTGTGTTGGTTTTATTCTTTGAACAAGGTAATGTTCATGCACGGCTCATTTTGTGTACCAGTAAAAAACATATCTATGTCTTGAATTTGAAAAAAAATCACATTTTATTTTTCACTAAAGAGGGGTTCGGTGAATGCGCATATGAAACTGGTGGGGTTCGGTACCTCCAACAAGGTTAAGAACCACTGCACTAACCACACAGGGAGACTCACGGACTGACCACACGTACCCCCCCCCACCACCCCCCACCCCCCCACCCCCCCCACCCCCCCCACCCCCACCCCCCGTGCAGGCAGAAGGAGCGTCGCCGCCGCGCTCCACGTGACAGTGACGTGCTGCTGCGTGGCGTCCTGCTGAGCGAGGGCGACAAGAGCCTGCTGCAGCGGTGGACTCGCCTCAAGGAGCGCAGCGCCAACACCGCCAACACCGGCGGCACCGGCAACATCGCCAACACCGGCACCGGCAACATCGCCAACACCGGCACGGCCAACGCCGGCGCCGCCACGGCGGCGGAATCGGCGCCGGCCCCGTTTCCCACGGGGCCACCGGGGCCAGCGGGGCCAGCGGGGCCACCGGGGCCCTGCCTTGAGGCCGCCGGTTCGGCACCGGCGGCGGCACCGGCGGCCGCCCCCGGGCCCGCCGCGGGGGGGCCCCCGGCGGCGCCCGACTTCGTGGGGACGGTGGGGCCGGACCTCGCCCGCGGCGGGCCGGTGGCCCCGGTGCCGGTGGCCCCGGTGCCGGTGGCCGTGGCCGTGGCCCCGGCGCCGGTGAAGGGGGGCGAAGCGGCCGGGGCTGCCCCGCCGGCTTCTCGCGGCCTTGGCGAGGCAACGGCGGCCGTGGCCGGGCCCGCAGCGGCAGCGGCAGCTTCAGCTTCTTCTTCAGCTTCTTCTTCAACTTCTTCTTCAACTTCTTCTGCTTCTAGCCGGGACGCCGGTGGAGTGGCGGCCGCGAGGTCCGAATGGGGGGCCGAAGCGCTCGCAGGGGTCAGCCCGGGCTCAGGAGAGGCCTCGGGCCTGCCGAGGCAGAGGGGGGCCACGTCAGCGTCGCCTCCTCCTCCTCCTCATCCTCCTCATCCTCCTCATCCTCCTCCTCATCCTCCTCCTCATCCTCCTCCTGGCCTGGATGTTGTTGGACAGGCGGCCGCTCGGTCCGCTTGGGGGGCCGAAGCGCTCGCCGCCGTCACGCCGTCCTGCCTGCCGGCGGCGGCGGCGGCAGCGGCGGCGGGGATTGGAGGCTGTGCGGGAGCCGTCGCGTTCCGCCCGATCGCACCGCGCTACCCCCACGCTCCCGTGCAGCGGCAGCAACAGCCACAGCAACAACAGCAGCAGCAGCAGCCGCAGCAGCCACAGCAACAACAGCAGCAACAGCAGCCGCAGCAGCAACAGCAGCAACAACAGCAACAACAGCAGCAGCAGCGGCAGCAGCAGCCGCAGCAGCAGCAGAGTCATCGACGGTTGAACCCCGAGCAACAGCAGGGGTCAGGCATGAGCTGCTGCCCCGATGTTCACTTGGAGAGGCTGAGCCGTTGTCTGCAACAGCAGCAGCAACAGCAGCAACAGCATCAGCAGCAGCAACAGCAGCAACAGCATCAGCAGCAGCAGGCACAAGATAGGCTTCGGCATAGCGAGAAGAGTCTGTATCAGCAGCAGCAGCAACAGCAGCAACAGACACAATCGCACGATAGGGTGCAACAGGATGAGTGTCTTTATCAGCATCATCATCATCAGCAGCAGCAGCAGCATCGATCTCATGAGATTCTCCGGCAAGATCAGAATGTGTATGAGCATCAGCAAAAGCTGCTTTATCATCAGCTAGACCACCAGCAGCAGCAACATCATCAGCAGCAGCAGCAGCAGCTACAGGCGAATGAGAGTCTCTATCAGCAGCAGCATCATCATCAGCAACAGCAGCAGCACGGCGGACTAGAGGAGGATCGATGTCTGTATCAGCAGCAGATGCTGTTTCGACAGCTGAACCACAACCACCACCACCACCACAACCACAGCAACCACCACCAATATCAGCAGCAGCAGCAGCAGCAGAATGTGAACATCCGCGATTCGGCGCTGGGGTTGTCTTTGTCGCAAGACGTCAACTTCCAAGCGAGCATGGAGCAGGGATTGGACATCGCCGAGGAGCTACTGCATCATCGGCAGCAGCAGCAGCAGGATCAGCAGCAGGATCAGCAGCAGCAGCAGCAGCAGGATCAGCAGCAGCAAGGGCAGAATGGGCAGGCGGGCGATGTCCAGGTGTGTCAACACTCCTTGGAATCTCAGCTGGAGGACATTGCCAGCGTGACCCATCAGCTCTCAAAGTCACAGGTGGGTGGGTGGGTGAGTGTGTGTGTGTGTGTGCGTTTGGCACAGTAGGGGGCACAGGTGGTGCGTCATCTCGGTCATCTCAGTCAGTCGACCCGTGGCACCTGCCAGCGGGCGGTCGACACATTTCAAGTGATAGCCTCAAGGTGCACATGGCCTGGCACAAGCGTCGTGGTGACGTCACCGCCACTTGGTGGCGAATGGCCGTTGTTGTTGTTGTTGTTTTGTGATTACAGGTTCGTAGCGCTACGCTGGCGCTATGAACCCGGCGACCCGGGTTCGATTCCCGCTCACGGCCAACACCGGTGACGATTATCTGAACCGGTCGTGGGCCTCCTCTAGGTCGACTCGGCCTCAAATGAGTACCTAGTGCGGTGTGTAAACATCGCCACTGGGGAGACGAAGGCGGCCGGGCGTGGTGTTGGCCACCCACCCCCTCGTGTGCCGTGCCGGCCTTTATAGGCGCTCGCTAACAGCACTTGCCCCGACAGTCTGTTAAGGCTACACGGTGGATCTTTGTCTTTGTGTCCGTGTTTTTTGTGATAACAGATCGCGAATGACGCTTTAACTCCATCAAAAAAGTTAACTTGCAGCGCCACACCTAACGCCATCATTCGGGGAAAGAACGGTGATCCGATCTCCAAACCCTAGGAACGGGTTTTGCAGATGTGCTGAGGATTTCTGTGAGGTCTTGGGGGAGGGGAAATCCCTCAGCCTGGAAAACATCGTGGGACAAAGTGGGGATGACCCTGCTGAGGCTGCCGTGCCTCAACTATTGGAAGAAGTCACCCCCTGTGAGTGGCTGGCTGAGGTGCCATCTGTTGAGGAAGTATTGAAGGCGATCCGGAGTCTGACACCAGGAAAAGCGCCGGGCAGAGATGATCTCCCAAGCGAAATGCTGAGGGAGGGTGGCGTTGGTGCACAGACTGCCCTATATGACATAACAACAGTCTGGACCACTGGACGGGTTCCGCAGGACTGGAAGGATGCCCTGGTGGTCCCCCTCTTTAAGAAGGGGGACCGCACAGACTGTAACAACTACAGGGGTATCTCCCTCCTCAGTGTGCCGGGAAAGGTCCTGGCAAGGATTATTCAACATCGCCTCGCCAGGCACGCTGAGGAGAGGCTTGCGGAGCCCCAATGCGGTTTCAGGCCAGGGCGGTCCTGCACGGATGCCGTATTCTCTGTCCGTGTCCTAGAGCAGACCTATATCTCCACTTTATAGACCTGGTCTAGGCCTATGATATTATCAACAGGCCAGGGCTCTGGGCTGTTCTTCGTGGTTTCGAAGTCCCCTGACTCTCTGCTCACGATCATTAAGGACCTTCGTGATGGTGGGCAGGCCTGGGTGAAGCTATTTGGCCGGGAGTCAGAGCCATTGCCTGTACACCTTTGGGCTGCGACAGGGATGTCCTCTGGCTCCCACATTATTTAATGCCATATTTGACCACGTAGTTCGAGAAGCTTTCCATGGCTGTACCGGGGGAATTTCCATCTGGTACAGATACAGTGGGAGGCTGATCGATGCCCGGGTGCGGTCAAGGGATGGCTCCCTATTGCTCAACCACGTTACGTACACCGATGATCTGGTAATTGCTGCTCATTCAGAGGAGGAGTTGGAGGCGCTGCTGCTGAACCTGCAATGTGCCCCACCAAAAACTAAGCACCTGCCTGGGTATTTTGTACCATCGGACACTCCACCCCCTCAGCTCCCCATCGGTGATGGGGCAGTTGTGGAGAGAGTGGAGAGTTTCCCATACCTGGGCAGTGTGCTCATGACCGGCTCCAGTTTAACAGCAGAGGTCTCACTCCGAATCGGTCGGGGCGGCAATATCTTTTCATCGACCGCAGTAAAAAAACGATCGCCTGTTACCTCCTCGGCGGTGCCGGATGGTAACGCCGTGGTAGCTGTAAGCAACGCCATGGAGGGAACTGACAATTCCCATTGGCTGATCCCTCATGGAAGCTTGCAGCCAGCACAGCGGCCAACGGGGGGGGGGGGGCCTCTGGACGGGTGCAAGGGGCTGGTGACGCCCTCCAATTTAATTGCCACAAAAGCGAGTGTTGGCGAAATATTCAACTGAGCTTGTGCTGGAGGCCCCAGGGGGACAGTGCGTCCGTGACGCGTCTTCTGGCCAAAACCCCAATTGGCAGAGCCAGGAGATTGAATCTCTACCCTCGGGGCACCTCCAGAAATACCGAAAAGCCACTACGGGTGGACACGTGGAATGTTCGAACGCTCGCGGCGGAGGAGAGAGGCTGCCACTCCTCTGTCGGGAGCTGGACCGTTACCGCCTGGATCTATGCGGCATTCAGGAGGTCCGGTGGACCGGCTCTGGCTCCTGCGACCATGAGGGGTGGACAGTCCTCTACTCGGGGCAGCAGACTGCCAAACAACAGGGTGTGGCTCTTCTTTTGAACAAAAGAATGAAGGGGGGGCGTGGGAGCGTGGCGGTGAGGTGTGGGAAGCTGTAAGCCCCAGGCTACTTTGGGCTCGCCTTCCCATCAACCGGAGGGCGAGGAGTGGTGGTCGTGGTTACTTGTGCCCCCACCGAAGACGAACATCCGTGGAGGGATGCAGGCAAGGCCGACGAGTCGGACTCCTTCTATGACCTCCTGTCACAGGTGCTGGCTTAAGTGGCCCCTCGGGATAGAGTCATCTTGTTGGGCGACTTCAATGCCCGAGTTGGTCATGATGCTGCCACCTGGCCTGGAGTGATTGGAAGGCATGGGCCGGATCAGCTCAATAACAACGGTAGGAGGCTGCTAGACTTCTGTGCAGCCCACGGGCTCGTAGTTACCAACCATCATCCGCACAGCATCGTGGATACGCGCCGGGTCCTAGCGAGGACGTCTGCCGGACTACGTGGCAGCGATTGTCCACCCCGTGTGTGTGTGTGTGTGATTGTCCACCACCACCACCACCACCACCACCCCCCCCCCCCTCTCCTCTAGGTGGTGGATCCGTTGCCCCCAGCGTTTCCCGTGACCCCCAAAGGAAGCGGCTTGGGATACGGCGTGGGGTTCGACCTCAACGACTTCATAGACCAGTCGTTCACCAGCGGACACGGCGGGGACAGGGACGGGTACGGAGACACGCAGACAAGACACGGAGAGAGACAGGGGGAGACACGGGGAGACACGGAGAGAGACGGAGAGACACGGAGAGAGACACGGAGAGACACTGGGAGACACGGGGAGACACGGGGAGACGCAGGGAGACACAACGTGGGGTTCTACCTCAACGACTTGGTAGACCAGTCGTTCACCAGCGGACACGGCGGGGACAGGGACGGGTACGGAGACACGCAGACAAGACAAGGAGAGAGACAGGGGGAGACACGGGGAGACACGGAGAGAGACGGAGAGACACGGAGAGAGACACGGAGAGACACTGGGAGACACGGGGAGACACGGGGAGACGCAGGGAGACACAACGTGGGGTTCTACCTCAACGACTTGGTAGACCAGTCGTTCACCAGCGGACACGGCGGGGACAGGGACGGGTACGGAGACACGCAGACAAGACACGGAGAGAGGCAGGGGGAGACACGGGGAGACACGGGGAGACACGGAGAGACACGGGGAGAGACGGAGAGACACGGAGAGACACGGAGAGACACGGAGAGACACACGGGGAGACACGGGGAGACACGGAGAGACACGGGGAGAGACACGGGGAGACACGGGGAGACACGGAGAGACACGGAGAGACACACGGGGAGACACGGGGAGACACGGAGAGACACGGGGAGAGACACGGGGAGACACGGGGAGACACGGAGAGATACGGGGAGACACGGGGAGACGGAGAGACACGGGGAGACATGGGGAGACATGGGGAGACACGGCGTGGGGTTCTACCTCAACGACTTCATAGACCAGTCGTTCACTAGCGGACACGGCGGGGACAGGGACGGGTACAGAGACACGCAGACAAGACACGGAGAGAGGCAGGGGGAGACACGGGGAGAGACGGAGAGACACGGAGAGAGACACGGGGAGACACGGGGAGACACGGAGAGACACGGAGAGACACGGAGAGAGACACGGGGAGACACGGAGAGACGCGGGGAGACACGGAGAGAGACACGGGGAGACACGGGGAGACACGGAGAGACGTGGGGAGACACGGAGAGAGACACGGAGAGACACGGGGAGACACGGGGAGACACGGAGAGAGACACGGGGAGACACAGAGAGACACGGAGAGACACGGGGAGACACGGGGAGACACGGGGAGACGCGGGGAGACACGGAGAGAGACACGGAGAGAGACACGGGGAGACACAGAGAGACACGGAGAGACACGGGGAGACACACGGGGAGACACGGGGAGACACGGAGAGATACGGGGAGACACGGGGAGACGGAGAGACACGGGGAGACACGGGGAGACACGGGGAGACACGGGGAGACACGGCGTGGGGTTCTACCTCAACGACTTCATAGACCAGTCGTTCACTAGCGGACACGGCGGGGACAGGGACGGGTACAGAGACACGCAGACAAGACACGGAGAGAGGCAGGGGGAGACACGGGGAGAGACGGAGAGACACGGAGAGAGACACGGGGAGACACGGGGAGACACGGGGAGACACGGAGAGACACGGGGAGACGCGGGGAGACACGGGGAGACACGGAGAGACGCGGGGAGACACGGAGAGAGACACGGGGAGACACGGAGAGACACGGGGAGACACGGAGAGACACGGGGAGACACGGGGAGACACGGGGAGACACGGGGAGACACGGGGAGACACGGCGTGGGGTTCTACCTCAAGGACTCGGTAGACCAGTCGTTCACAAGCAGACACGGCGGGGACAGGGACGGGTACGGAGACACGCAGACAAGACACGGAGAGAGGCAGGGGGAGACACGGGGAGACACGGGGAGACACAGGGAGACACGGGGAGACAGGGAGAGAGACACGGAGAGAGACACGGGGAGACACAGAGAGACACGGGGAGACACAGAGAGACACGAAGAGACACGGGGAGACACGGGGAGACACGGGGAGAGACACGGGGAGACACGGAGAGAGACACGGAGAGAGACGCGGGGAGACACGGACGGGACGGGCGCGTGCACTTCTCTCCGTGTCTCTCACCAATAATCTCCACGTCCCCGTCGTGTGTCTCTCTCTCTCGCGTGCCCCCCCCCGCAGGTCCGCCGATTCCGCGTCTCTGTCCGCGTGTCTGCTCACCGAGTGGCTGTCCGGCCGTGAGCTCGACCCGGCGGAGATGGAGCGGCTCCAGCGGGATCTGGATCCCGGGTCCCCACGCTCTCCACCCCCCACCTCGCCGTCAACCCCCCGCCTCTCGGGGGGGCGGGGGGGAGGTCTGAACTAACACTATTGCAGGCAGTGTCCTCCCCGACTTACGAACGGCCCCGACTTACGAACACGCCCACTTACAAAACCGACTTCCACGAGATTTGTCTTTTTTTTTTACTTGAACGTGAACTGGCGCATACCTTTTTTTTTTTAACAGAGACCCACAGAGACCCACAGAGACACACAAAGACCCACAGAGACGCACAGAGAATCACAGAGACCCACAGAGACTCACAGAGACCCACAGAGACCCACAGAGACCCACAGAGACCCACAGAGACCCACAAAGACCCACAGAGACCCACAGAGACCCATAAAGACCCACAGAGACGCACAGAGACCCACAGAGACCCACAGAGACCCACAGAGACCCACAGAGACCCACAGAGACGCACAGAGACCCACAGAGACCCACAGAGACCCACAGAGACCCACAAAGACCCATAAAGACCCACAGAGACGCACAGAGACCCACAGAGACCCACAGAGACCCACAGAGACCCACAGAGACCCACAGAGACCCACAGAGACGCACAGAGACCCACAGAGACCCACATAGACCCACAGAGACGCACAGAGACTCACAGAGACACACAGAGACCCACAGAGACCCACAGAGACCCACAGAGATGCACAGAGACGCACAGAGACGCACAGAGACCCACAGAGAACCACAGAGACCCACAGAGACCCACAGAGATGCACAGAGACCCACAGAGACCCACAGAGACCCACAGAGACCCACAAAGACGCGCAGAGACCCACAGAGACCCACAGAGACCCACAGAGACCCACAGAGACCCACAGAGACGCACGGAGATCCACAGAGACCCACAGACCCACAGAGACCCACAGAGACCCACAGAGACCCATAAAGACCCACAGAGACGCACAGAGACCCACAGAGACCCACAGAGACCCACAGAGACCCACAGAGACCCACAGAGACGCACAGAGACCCACAGAGACCCACATAGACCCACAGAGACGCACAGAGACCCACAGAGACCCACAGAGACCCACAGAGACCCACAGAGACCCACAGAGACCCACAGAGACGCACAGAGACGCACAGAGACGCACAAAGACCCACAGAGACCCACAGAGATGCACAGAGACCCACAGAGACCCACAGAGACCCACAGAGACCCACAGAGACCCACAAAGATGCACAGAGACCCACAGAGACTCACAGAGACCCACAGAGACCCACAGAGACCCACAGAGACCCACAGAGACCCACAGAGACTCGCAGAGACCCGCATAGACCCGCATAGACCCATATAGACTCACAGAGACCCACAGAGACCCACAGAGACCCACAGAGACCCACAGAGACCCACAGAGACCCACAAAGACGCACAGAGACGCACAGAGACGCACAGAGACCCACAGAGACCCACAGAGACCCACAGAGACCCACAGAGACGCACAGAGACCCACAGAGACCCACAAAGACCCACAGAGACCCACAGAGACCCACAGAGACCCACAAAGACCCACAGAGACCCATAAAGACCCACAGAGACGCACAGAGACCCACAGAGACCCACAGAGACCCACAGAGACCCACAGAGACGCACAGAGACCCACAGAGACCCACATAGACCCACAGAGACGCACAGAGACTCACAGAGACGCACAGAGACCCACAGAGACCCACAGAGACCCACAGAGACCCACAGAGACGCACAGAGACGCACAGAGACCCACAGAGAACCACAGAGACCCGCAGAGACTCACAGAGACCCACAGAGACCCACAGAGACGCACAGAGACGCACAGAGACGCACAAAGACCCACAGAGACCCACAAAGACGCACAGAGACCCACAGAGACGCACAGAGACCCACAGAGACCCACAGAGACCCACAGAGACCCACAGAGACCCACAGAGACCCACAGAGACGCACAGAGACCCACAGAGACCCACATAGACCCACAGAGACGCACAGAGACTCACAGAGACGCACAGAGACCCACAGAGACCCACAGAGACGCACAGAGACGCACAGAGACGCACAGAGACGCACAGAGACCCACAAAGACCCACAGAGACCCATAAAGACCCACAGAGACCCACAGAGACCCACAGAGACCCACAGAGACCCACAGAGACCCACAGAGACCCACAGAGACCCACAAAGACCCACAGAGACCCATAAAGACCCACAGAGACGCACAGAGACCCACAGAGACCCACAGAGACCCACAGAGACCCACAGAGACCCACAGAGACCCACAGAGACCTACATAGACTCACAGAGATGCACAGAGACCCACAGAGACCCACAGAGACCCACAGACCCACAGACCCACAGAGACCCACAGACCCACAGAGACCCACAGAGACCCACAGAGACCCACAGAGACCCACAAAGACCCACAGAGACCCACAGAGACCCACAGAGACCCACAGAGACCCATAAAGACCCACAGAGACGCACAGAGACCCACAGAGACCCACAGAGACCCACAGAGACCCACAGAGACCCACATAGACTCACAGAGACCCACAGAGACGCACAGAGACCCACAGAGACCCACAGAGACCCACAGAGACCCACAGAGACCCACAGAGACGCACAGAGACCCACAGAGACCCACAGAGACCCACAGAGACCCACAGAGACCCACAGAGACCCGCAGAGACCCACATAGACCCACAGAGACCCACAGAGACCCACAAAGACCCACATAGACCCACAGAGACCCACAGAGACCCACAGAGACTCACAGAGACCCATATAGACCCACAGAGACCCACAGAGACCCACAGAGACCCACATAGACCCACGGAGACCCACGGAGACCCACAGAGACCCACAGAGACCCACAGAGACCCACAGAGACGCACAGAGACGCACAGAGACGCACAGAGACCCACAGAGACCCACAGAGACGCACATAGACCCACAGAGACCCACAAAGACCCACAGAGACGCACAGAGACGCACAGAGACGCACAGAGACCCACAGAGACCCACAGAGACGCACAGAGACCCACAGAGACCCACAGAGACCCACAGAGACGCACAGAGACCCACAGAGACCTACAGAGACCCACAAAGACCCACAGAGACGCACAGAGACCCACAGAGACGCACAGAGACCCACAAAGACCCACAGAGACCCGCAGAGACCCACAGAGACCCACAGAGACCCACAGAGACGCACAGAGACGCACAGAGACCCACAGAGACCCGCAGAGACCCGCAGAGCCCCACAGAGACCCACAGAGACGCACAGAGACCCACAGAGACCCACAGAGACGCACATAAACCCACAGAGACCCACAGAGACCCACAGAGACGCACAGAGACCCACAGAGACCCACATAGACCCACAGAGACTCGCAGAGACCCACATAGACCCACATAGACCCACGGAGACCCATGGAGACCCACAGAGACGCACAGAGACCCGCAGAGACTCGCAGAGACCCACAGAGACCCACAGAGACCCACAGAGACGCACAGAGACGCACAGAGACCCACAGAGACCCACAGAGACCCACAGAGACCCACAGAGGCCCACAGAGACCCACAGAGACCCACAGAGACCCACAGAGACCCACAGAGACTCGCAGAGACCCACATAGACCCACATAGACCCACTGAGACCCATGGAGACCCACAGAGACGCGCAGAGACCCGCAGAGACTCGCAGAGACCCATAGAGACCCACAGAGACCCACAGAGACCCACAGAGACCCACAGAGACGCACAGAGACCCACAGAGACCCACAGAGACCCACAGAGACCCACAGAGGCCCACAGAGACCCACAGAGACCCACAGAGACCCACAGAGACCCACAGAGACCCACAGAGACCCACAGAGACCCACAGAGACCCACAGAGACCCACAGAGACCCATACTAAAACTAAACACCCCCACTGAGTTGCAGTGTAGCTCTTTGTGCAGACGAGCGGTTACCTGGCCATCACAAATGATAGCAGCGCAACGCAGTGTGTGTCTGTGTTTACGTGTGTACGTGTGGCTGTGTGTACGTGTGTGTGTCTGTGTGTGTACGTGTGTGTGTGTACGTGTGTGTGTACGTGTGTGTCTATGTGTGTGTACGTGTGTGTGTCTGTGTGTGTACGTGTGTGTGTCTGTGTGTACGTGTGTGTGTACGTGTGTGTCTATGTGTGTGTGTGTCTGTGTGTGTACGTGTGTGTGTCTGTGTGTGTCTGTGTGTGTGTCTGTGTGTGTACGTGTGTGTGGAGTGGTAGCGTAGTGGTTAGCGCTACGGGTTTGATTCCCGCTAACGGCCACCACCACCACCACCAGTGACGATTATCTGCACCCGTCCTGGGCCTCGCCTAGGTCGACTCAGCCTCAAATGAGTACCCGGTGTGTAGTAAACATCGCCACTAGGGAGACAAAGGCGGCTTGGGCGCGGTGTTGGCCACCCACCCCCTCGTGTAGCCACAGTGCTGGTAGCCTTCACAGGTGCTCGCTAACAGCCCTTGCCCCAACAGTCTGTTAAGGCTATACGGGGGTACTTTGTGGGTGGGTGGGTGAGTGAGATTGTGGGTGGGTGAGTGGGTGGGTGAGAGTGTGGGTGGGTGAGGGTGTGGGTGAGTGAGATTGTGGGCGAGTGAGATCGTGGGTGGGTGGGTGAGAGTGTGGGTGGGTGAGAGAGTGGGTGGGTGGGTGAGAGAGTGGGTGGGTGGGTGAGAGAGTGGGAGTGTGGGTGGGTGAGAGAGTGGGTAGGTGGGTGAGAGAGCGGGTGGGTGGGTGAGAGTGTGGGTGGGTGAGAGAGTGGGTGGGTGAGAGAGTGGGTGGGTGAGAGAGTGGGTGGGTGGGTGAGAGAGTGAGTGAGTGGGTGAGAGAGTGGATGGGTGGGTGAGAGTGTGGGTGTGTGGGTGGGTGAGAGGGTGAGTGGGAGTGTGGGTGAGAGTGTGGGTGGGTGAGAGTGTGGGTGGGTGAGAGTGTGGGTGCGTGAGAGTGTGGGTGGGTGAGAGTGTGGGTGAGTGAGTGAGTGAGAGTGTGGGTGAGTGAGAGTGTGGGTGAGAGGGTGAGTGAGTGTGGGTGAGAGGGTGAGTGAGTGTAGGTGAGAGGGTGAGTGAGTGGGTGTGTGAGTGGGTGAGTGAGTGGGTGTGTGAGTGGGTGTGTGAGTGGGTGTGTGAGTGTGTGGGTGAGTGGGTGGGTGAGAGTGTGGGTGAGTGGGTGGGTGAGTGTGGGTGAGTGGGTCGGTGAGTGAGTGGGTGAGAGTGTGGGTGAGTGAGTGAGAGTGTGGGTGAGTGTGGGTGGGTGTGGGTGGGTGGGTGAGTGAGTGGGTGTGTGAGTGAGTGGGTGTGTGAGTGAGAGTGTGGGTGAGAGGGTGAGTGAGTGGGTGAGTGAGTGAGTGGGTGAGTGAGAGTGTGGGTGAGTGAGTGGGTGAGTGGCCACCCACTCTCTCATGTGTCAGTGCCTGTCGCCTTCATTGGTGCTGCTCGCTAACAGCACTTGCCCCCACAGCCTGCTAGAGGCCACACGGGGACCTTTGTCTTGTTGGTGTAACTCTCTGACCCCCGTGTCCCCCTGACATCTGTGACACAGCGCTTCACAGATTTTCGGATTGTTACTGCTGCTGCATTCTAAATGTTAGACTATGATACTGTGAGATTTTATACGAAATATAGAATTTTAAACTATATATTGCAATTATAATTGTCTTTTTCACCGTATGAAAGTTAATCCCATACAAAGAAGTATTTTTTTTTAAGATTTATAATTTTAACTCTGCGCTACTGTACATGAAATAAACGAGTTAAAGAATTTCAGTGGGCCAATCAAAACGCCTCGTTCCAGACGCGCGCGAGCTGACCTTGGTCCGCTCCACCAATGAGAGCACGCGTCTCATTGTGGAACCTCCCCCCCCAACTTCCCCTGGAGTCAGCTCAACGTCCAATCACAGGCCTCCTTATCCTGGGTCTATTTACAATCGACCAATGAGAGCGCGCGTCTCATCGTGGACCCCCTTCCCCCCCACCACTCTCCTCCATGCCCATATTAGGAGTGAGCGAGGCAGAGTCCCCTCGGCGTCCAATCACAGGCCTTGTATCGTCCGGGTCTCTTCACGATCGACCAATGGCGCGCGTCTCATCGTGTCCACCTGCCCCTTGCCGCCACGCCCACGTCTATATAAGGAGCGAGGGGGCGTTACCTCGGCGTTCAATCACAAAACCTCTTTATCGTCTTATTCTTGGTTCTATCGGTAAAGTCAGGTAGAAAATAAAACTACATTTATTTTTATTTCATTACATTTTATTATCTTTTATTTGTATTTTCTATCTACGTGGTTTTACCGAAAGAACCAAAAATATAAATTCCTGCATTCACCAAAGTTTTAAGTAAATCTCTTATAATCTTCACTGACCAATGGGAAGCGCGCGTCTTATCGTCGACACACCTCCCCTTTGTCGCCCCGCCCACATCTATATAAGGAGCGAGGCAGAGGTCAAGCCGGCCTCGTCGACCAATCACAGGCCTTGTGGATATCATCCGGGTCGCTTCACATCCGACCAATGGGAGCGCGCGTCACATCGTTGACACCTCCCCTCGGCCCGCCCTTCCCACGTCTATATAAGGAGCGAGGTCGAGTCACCTCGGCGTCCAATTACAAAACTCGTATCATCTTCACTGACCAATGGGAGTGCGCGTCTCATCGTGGACACACCCACTTCCACCGCCCCGCCCACGTCTCTACATAAGGAGCGAGGTGGAGGTTGAAGCCGCCACGGCGTCCAATCACAGACCTCGTATTATCCGGATCGCTTCACAAGCGACCAATGGGAACGCACGTTGCATCGTAGACCCCCCCTCCGCCGTCCCGCCCATGTCTATATAAGGAGCGATGTGGAGTTACCTCGGCGTTCCAATCCAATCACAAACCTCTTATCATCTTCACTGACCAATGGGTGTGCGCGCGTCTCATCGTGGACACACCCTCACACCACCGCCCCGCCCACGTCTATATAAGGAGCGAGGTGGAGGTTGAACGCCGCCATTGCTCCGCTATCGCGCGCCCTTGACGCAGTTGTCCTGAGGGAGGAAACATTTTTAAAAAATCCCCCCCCTAAAACCATTAGACGGCTGTTGTCGATTACGCCCTTTGTCGTCGTTTTGTTAATAACAATAAACAAACAATCGCCGTGAAGATGTCCGCGTTGGCTGTGATGCGCGGCCTGGCGGGCCTCAGACGCCCCCTGACGCGATCGGTCTCCTCGCTGCCCGCGGAGCACGCGATTGGTGGAGCGGTGAGTCACGTGGGGGGGGTAACGATGTGGTAACGTGAGGTGGGGGTGATGGTAGCGATGTGGTAACGTGGGGGTGATGGTAACGATGTGGTAACGATGTGGTAACGTGGGGGTGATGGTAACGATGTGGTAACGTGAGGGTGATGGTAACGATGTGGTAACGTGGGGTGGAGGGTAACGTGGGGGTAACGTGGGGGTGATGGTAACGATGTGGTAACGATGTGGTAACGTGGGGGTGATGGTAACGATGTGGTAACGTGAGGTTGGGGTGATGGTAACGATTTGGTAACGATGTGGTAACGTGGGGGTGATGGTAATGATGTGGTAACGATGTGGTAACGTGGGGGTGATGGTAACGATGTGCTAACGTGGGGGTGATGGTAACGATGTGGTAACGATGGGGTGGGGGGTAACGATGTGGTAGGGGGAGGGGGGGTGAGGTAACGAGGGGGGTAACGTGGGGAGTCACGAAGGTGGTGAAGAGGTCACTGAAGGTCACGGAGGTGAACCGGTGGTGTGTTGGTGATGGTGGTGGTGAGTGGGTGATGGTGGTGGTGTGTGGGTGATGGTGGTGGTGTGTGGGTGATGGTGGTGGTGTGTGGGTGATGGTGGTGGTGTGTGGGTGATGGTGGTGGTGTGTGGGTGATGGTGGTGGTGTGTGGGTGATGGTGGTGTGGGGTGATGGTGGTGGTGTGTGGGTGATGGTGGTGGTGTGTGGGTGATGGTGGTGGTGTGTGGGTGATGGTGGTGGTGTGTGGGTGATGGTGGTGGTGTGTGGGTGATGGTGGTGGTGTGTGGCTGATGTTGGTGGTGTATGGGTGATGGTGGTGAGTGGGTGGTGGTGGTGAGTCGGTGGTGGTGGTGGTGAGTGAGTGGGTGATGGTGATGGTGGTGAGTGGGTGATGGTGGTGGTGGCGAGTGGGTGATGGTGGTGGTGTGTGGGTGATGGTGGGGGGTGATGGTGGTGAGTGGGTGATGGTGGTGGTGTGGGGGTGATGGTGGTGAGTGGTGGTGTGTGGGTGATGGTGGGGGGTGATGGTGGTATGTGGTGGTGTGTGGGTGATGGTGGTGGTGTTTGGGTGATGGTGGGGAGTGATGGTGGTGAGTGGTAGTGCGTTGCTAGGTTAATGCGCTGACTTTGGTGCCAGTGCGTGTCACTTGTTTCACTGTGTGTGTCACTCTGTGCGTTTGTGTCACACTGTGTCACTGTATATCGTCACACAGTTGGCACAGTAGGGGGCACAGCTGGTGCATCTGCCAGTCATCTCAGTCAACCCATGGCACTTTCTGGGTCTGTCCCGTCACCACCTCCTGCACCTAGCCTGGCACAACAGTCAACCCATGGCACTTGCTGGGTCTGTCCCGTCACCACCTCCTGCACCTAGCCTGGCACGGTGCGAAGCCGTTCAACATGCACAGAGACCCATATACTTATCACACAGACCCATAGACTCACCACAGAGAGACCCTTAGACTCATCACACACAGACCCATAGACTCATCACACACAGACCCATAGACTCATCACACACAGACCCATAGACTCATCACACACAGACCCATAGACTCATCACAGACCCATAGACTCACCACAGAGAGACCCTTAGACTCATCACACAAAGACCCATAGACTCATCACACACAGACCCATAGACTCATCGCACACAGACCCATAGACTCATCACACACAGACATAGACTCACCACGCAGAGACCCATCGACTCACCACACACAGACCCATAGACTCACCACGCAGAGACCCATAGACTCATCACACACTGACCTATAGACATCATGCACAGACCCATAGACTCACCACCCACAGAGGCCCATTGACTCATCACACAGAGACCCATAGACTCACCACACACAGACCCATAGACTCACCACACAGACCCATAGACTCACCACACACAGACCCATAGACTCAACACGCAGAGACCCATATTCATCACACACAGACCTATAGACCCACCACACACAGATCCATACACTCACCACACACAGACCCATAGACTCGCCACACAGAGACCCAAAGATTCATCACACACAGACCCATAGACTCACCACGCAGACACCCATAGACTCACCACACAGAGATCCATAGACTCACCACACAGAGACCCATAGACTCATCACACAGAGACCCATAGACTCACCACACAGAGACCCATAGACTCACCACGCAAAGACCAATGGACTCATCACACAGACACCCATAGACTCATCACACAGAGACCCATAGACTCAGCACACACTGACCCATAGACTCATCACACAGAGACCCATAGACTCTGCACACACTGACCCATAGACTCATCACACACAGACCCATAGACTCACCACGCAGACACCCATAGACTCATCACACAGAGACCCATAGACTCACCACACAGAGACCCATAGACTCACCACGCAAAGACCAATGGACTCATCACACAGACACCCATAGACTCATCACACAGAGACCCATAGACTCAGCACACACTGACCCATAGACTCATCACACAGAGACCCATAGACTCTGCACACACTGACCCATAGACTCATCACACACAGACCCATAGACTCACCACACACAGACACCCATAGACTCACCACACACAGACCCATAGACTCATCACACAGAGACCCATAGACTCATCACACAGAGACCCATAGACTCACCACGCAGACACCCATAGACTCATCACACACTGACACCCATAGACTCACCACACACAGACCCATAGACTCACCACACACAGACCCATAGACTCATCACACACAGACCCATATACTCGCCACACACAGACCCATAGACTCGCCACACACAGACCCACAGACTCATCACACACTGACCCATAGACTCGCCATGTACAGACCCATAGACTCATCACACACAGACCCAGACTCATCACACACTTACCCATAGACTCACCACACAGAGACCCATAGACTCACCACACAGAGATACCCATAGACTCACCACACACAGACCCATAGACTCACCACGCAGAGACCCATACTCATCACACACTGACCCATAGACTCACCACACACTGACCCATAGACTCACCACACAGAGACCCATAGACTCACCACACAGAGACCCATAGACTCACCACACAGAGATACCCATAGACTCACCACACACAGACCCATAGACTCACCACGCAGAGACCCATACTCATCACACATAGACCCATAGACTCATCACACACTGACCCATAGACTCACCACACAGAGACCCATAGACTCACCACACAGAGACCCATAGACTCACCACACAGAGACCCATAGAATCGCCACACAGAGAGCCATAAACTCACCAAGCAGAGACCCGTAGACTCACCACAAACAGACCCATAGACTCAACACACACTGACCCATAGACTCACCACAAACAGACCCATAGACTCAACACACACTGACCCATAGACTCGCCACACAGACCCATAGATTCATCACACACAGACCCATAGACTCATCACACACTGACCCATAGACTCACCACACAGAGACCCATAGATTTACCACACACAGACCCATAGATTTATCACACACAGACCCATAGATTAATCACACACAGACCCATAGACTCACCATGCAGAGACCCATTGACTCATCACACACAGACCCATAGATTCACCACACACAGACCCATAGACTCACCACACAGAGACCCATAGACTCACCACGCAGAGACCCATTGACTCATCACGCAGAGACCCATAGACTCGCCACACACAGACCCATAGATTAATCACACACAGACCCATAGATTAATCACACACAGACCCATAGACTCATCACACACAGACCCATAGACTCATCACACAGACCTATAGACCCACCACACAGACCCATAGACTCACCACACACACCTATAGACTCGTCACACACAGATTCATAGACTCGTCACACACAGAGACCCATAGACTCACCAAGCAGATACCCATAGACTCACCAAGCAGAGACCCATTGACTCATCAAGCACAGACCCATAGACTCATCACACAGACACCCATAGACTCATCACACACTGACCTATAAACCCACCACACAGACCCATAGACTCACCACACACACCTATAGACTCGTCACACACAGACCCATAGACTCGTCACACACAGAGACCCATAGACTCACCAAGCAGATACCCATAGACTCACCAAGCAGAGACCCATTGACTCATCAAGCACAGACCCATAGACTCATCACACAGACACCCATAGACTCATCACACACTGACCTATAAACCCACCACACAGACCCATAGACTCACCACACACACCTATAGACTCGTCACACACAGACCCATAGACTCATCACACAGACCCAGACCCATAGACTCATCACACAGAGACCCATAGACTCATCACACACATAGACTCATCACACAGAGACTGGCGTAGATTTAGATTGAAAACTCATTTATTTAGAACAGTTTTTTGTGCTTAGTTTGTTGTCTTCACCCTGCAACTCCGACTAACACGGATGGCTACGTACGGTGCGAAATAAGTTCAAGACACACCACACACACACAAGCAACGATAGACCAATCATTTTCGAAGATAACCCAAGCGTGTGAGTGTTTAGCTCCTGCCGTGAATTTCAACGTGACCACGGTCGTATCGGCCGCTTGCTAATGCTGTCATTTGCGTCAGCCAGGTCACTTAAGGTGGCTAGGAGATGTTAACTACCTCGCCCGGTATACGGCAGGTCGTCGGTGCGACCCTGACCCTGACGATGCCCTCTGCTGCTGTATATCTCGAGTTCAGAATCGGCGTCACCGCAGCGTTTTAAGAGTATACGGCCGCTGCTGCTGCTGCCGCCGCCGCCGCCATGACGGCTTCTCGCACAATGATATCAGCCGCTCGGCCGGGCTGCCATCGTCTGCGGCGGCCGGCTTCACTTGGGGCGGCTCGGAGTTGTTCACGACCTCGCCCGGTGTACGGGGGGGGGGGGGGTCGGGCGTTCGATCCCGACCCTGACGTGATGCCTGCTCCTGTTTATCTGAAGCCTGCGTCTCTCTCTCGCTGTCTCTGTCTCTCGCTCTCTCTCTCGCTCTCTGCTCCGTGTGCGGTGGTCACTGCGTGGCGTCCTCTGACCTTTTCCCCCCTCCACATTTGGTGGCCGCTGCTTGTCAATTTCCACGCGACGGCGGTGTTTGTGATGGCTCGGGCTCGCTTCTCACCACACAACGTGGCTCGGCGGGGCCTCTCTCACCCCCCTTGAGTTGAGTTTGTCGTTACTATCATCCGAGGCCGCTTTGCAGGTCTTACCGCGACCGTGGTGGTGTGTGGCGGACCCCGCACACTTGGCCCGGTCCCTCCTTGGGTGGTTTCCCCCCCGGGGTGTTTGAACGTCTCAACGCGCCACTCCTGTGCGCCCTGTTGGTGGTGTTCCTCCTCCTCGTCGTCGTTGTGTAGCACTGCGACGGGCCACTGCAGGGCCAGGTCTTGTTCAGCAGCGGCTCATTGGAGGTTGTGAGTGGGTGGGTGAGAGAGTGTGTATGGGTGGGTATGTGGGTGAGTGAGAGTGTGGGTGAGAGAGTGTGGCTGAGTGAGAGTGTGTGGCTGTGTGTGGGTGAGTGAGAGTGTGTGTGGGTGGATGAGAGTGTGGGTGAGTGAGAGTGTGTGAGAGTGTGGGTGTGTATGGGTGGGTGTGTGGCTGTGTGAAACTGTGGGTGTGTGTGTGGATGAGAGTGTGGCTGAGTGAGAGTGTGGCTGAGTGAGAGTGTGGCTGAGTGAGAGTGTGGATGGCTGAGTGAGAGTGTGGGTGAGAGTGAGTGTGTGTGTGGCTGGGTGAGAGAGTGGGTGTGTGTGGCTGGCTGTGTGTGTCTGTGGCTGGCTGTGTGTGTGAGTGAGAGTGTGTGTGGCTGAGTGTGCGCTCTAAAAAAATCCCTATGTCTGTTCCACCCCTCTCCCTCCCTCCCCGGGTTTCGCAGGGGACGGTGATCGGGCTGGGAGCGATGGCAGCCACGCTGCTGATCCCCAGCTGCTGGGTGCTGTGCCACATGGAGTACTACAAGAAGCGGGAGTGAGACGCATTAACGAGGACGGACGAGGAGGAGGAGGAGGAGGGAGACGCGGGTGAGGAGAGATGGAGACCCCCGGGGGGGAGGCGAAGAGGAGATGGACAAATCCCCTACCAGCCACTCGCCCCGGCTTGCATCCACACTCGCAACCACGCGCACAACCGCTGGTCCACCCACCCGCTCGTCCACCCGCCCGCTCGCTCGTCCACCCACCCACCCGCTCGTCCACCCACCCGCTCGTCCACCCAATCGGCAACACTCGCTGATCAAATGAAACCTCAGGCTCGCTCGCCTGCCCCGCATACTCGCCTGCACGCACGAACGCTCACCCACACGCTCACCCACACGCTCACCCACACGCTCACCCACACGCTCACACAGGAACGCTCACCCGCACTGTGTTCCATTGCCCGTTGGCGTGCGATGTGAATAAATCAACGCTCTTTGTGAGCATCCTCCCACCTCAGGAGAGTGCGTTGAGTCTCGATGGGGTTTATGGGGAACCTTTAACATTGAAGTCTGTGGGAGGATTTAACATTGAAGTCTGTGGGAGGATTTAACATTGAAGTCTGTGGGAGACTTTAACATTGAAGTCTGTGGGAGACTTTATTATTGAAGTCTGTGGGAGGATTTAACATTGAAGTCTAAGGGAGACTTTAACATTGAAGTCTAAGGGAGACTTTAACATTGAAGTCTGTGGAAGACTTTAACATTGAAGTCTATGGTAGACTTTAACATTGAAGTCTATGGGAGGATTTAACACTGAAGTCTATGGGAGACTTTAACATTGAAGTCTGTGAGAGACTTTAACATTGAAGTCTATGGGAGACTTTAACATTGAAGTCTATGGGAGACTTTAACATTGAAGTCTGTGAGAGACTTTAACATTGAAGTCTATGGGAGACTTTAACATTGAAGTCTGTGGGAGGATTTAACATTGAAGTCTATGGTGAGACTTTAACATTGAAGTCTATGGGAGACTTTAACATTGAAGTCTATGGGAGACTTTAACATTGAAGTCTGTGGGAGGATTTAACATTGAAGTCTATGGAAGACTTTAACATTGAAGTCTGTGGGAGGATTTAACATTGAATTCTATGGGAGACTTTAACATTGAAGTCTATGGGAGGATTTAACATTGAAGTCTATGGGAGACTTTAACATTGAAGTCTATGGGAGACTTTAACATTGAAGTCTATGGGAGACTTTAACATTGAAGTCTATGGGAGACTTTAACATTGAAGTCTATGGGAGACTTTAACATTGTAGTCTGTGGGAGACTTTAACATTGAAGTCTGTGGGAGGATTTAACATTGAAGTCTATGGGAGACTTTAACATTGAAGTCTATGGGAGACTTTAACAGTGAAGTCTATGGGAAGACTTTAACATTGAAGTCTATGGGAGGATTTAACATTGAAGTCTGTGGGAGACTTTAACATTGAAGTCTGTGGGAGACTTCAACATTGAAGTCTGTGGGAGAATTTAACATTGAAGTCTGTGGGAGACTTTATTATTGAAGTCTATGGGAGCCTTTAACATTGGAGTCTATGGGAGACTTTAACATTGAAGTATATGGGGAGACTTTAACATTGAAGTCTATGGGAGACTTTAACATTGAAGTCTATGGGAGGATTTAACATTGAAGTATATGGGAAGACTTTAACATTGAAGTCTATGGGAGACTTTAACATTGTAGTCTATGGGAGACTTTAACATTGAAGTCTATGGGAGCCTTTAACATTGAAGTCTGTGGGAGACTTTAACATTGAAGTCTATGGGGAGACTTTAACATTGAAGTCTATGGGAGCCTTTAACATTGAAGTCTATGGGAGACTTTAACATTGAAGTCTATGGGAGACTTTAACATTGAAGTCTGTGGGAGACTTTAACATTGAAGTCTATGGGAGACTTTAACATTGATGTCTATGGGACGATTTGATAGATGAACTTTCTGAGACTGCCTCAAAAGGGCCTCGTGAAACGTTGGACACCCACGATTCCTGACTCTTTATACCCCTACACATCCTACATCCTATAGAGTTAGTAGTATCTACTGACCCTATATACCCCTACACATCGTACATCCTATAGAGTTAGTAGTATCTACTGACTCTCTATACCCCTACACATCCTACATCCTATAGAGTTAGTAGTATCTACTGACCCTATATACCCCTACACATCCTATAGAGTTAGTAGTATCTACTGACCCTATATACCCCTACACATCCTACATACTATAGAGTTAGTAGTATCTACTGACTCTATATACCCCTACACATCCTACATCCTATAGAGTTAGTATCTACTGACCCTATATACCCCTACACATCCTACATACTATAGAGTTAGTAGTATCTACTGACTCTATATACCCCTACACATCCTACATCCTATAGAGTTAGTAGTATCTACTGACTCTATATACCCCTACACAACCTACATCCTATAGAGTTAGTAGTATCTACTGACTCTATATACCCCTACACATCCTATAGAGTTAGTAGTATCTACTGACCTACACATCCTACATCCTATAGAGTTAGTAGTATCTATTGACCCTATATACCCCTACACATCCTACATCCTATAGAGTTAGTAGTATCTACTGACCCTATATACCCCTACACATCTTAGATACTATGGAGTTAGTAGTATCTACTGACTCTATATACCCCTACACATCCTACATACTATAGAGTTAGTAGTATCTACTGACTCTATATACCCCTACACATCCTATAGAGTTAGTAGTATCTACTGACTCTATATACCCCTACACATACTATAGAGTTAGTAGTATCTACTGACTTTATATACCCCTACACATCCTTCATACTATAGATTTAGTAGTATCGACTGACTCTATATACCCCTACACATCCTACATGCTACAGAGTTAGTAGTATCTACTGACTCTATATACCCCTACACATCCTACATGCTACAGAGTTAGTAGTATCTACTGACTCTCTATACCCCTACACATCCTACATACTATAGAGTTAGTAGTATCTATTGACCCTATATACCCCTACACATCCTACATCCTATAGAGTTAGTAGTATCTACTGACCCTATATACCCCTACACATCCTAGATACTATAGAGTTAGTAGTATCTACTGACTCTATATACCCCTACACATCCTACATACTATAGAGTTAGTAGTATCTACTGACTCTATATACCCCTACACATCCTATAGAGTTAGTAGTATCTACTGACTCTCTATACCCCTACACATCCTATAGAGTTAGTAGTATCTACTGACTATACCCCTACACATTCTATAGAGTTAGTAGTATCTACTGACTCTATACCCCTACACATCCTATAGAGTTAGTAGTATCTACTGACTATACCCCTACACATCCTACATACTATAGAGTTAGTAGTATCTACTGACTCTCTATACCCCTACACATCCTATAGAGTTAGTAGTATCTACTGACTCTATATACCCCTACACATCCTACATCCTATAGAGTTAGTAGTATCTACTGACTCTCTATACCCCTACACATCCTATAGAGTTAATAGTATCTACTGACTCTATATACCCCTACACATCCTACATCCTATAGAGTTAGTAGTATCTACTGACTCTATACCCCTACACATCCTATAGAGTTAGTAGTATCTACTGACTATACCCCTACACATCCTACATACTATAGAGTTAGTAGTATCTACTGACCCTATATACCCCTACACATCCTATAGAGTTAGTAGTATCTACTGACTCTCTATACCCCTACACATCATACATGCTATAGAGTTAGTAGTATCTACTGACCCTATATACCCCTACACATCCTACATACTATAGAGTTAGTAGTATCTACTGACTCTATATACCCCTACACAACCTACATCCTATAGAGTTAGTAGTATCTACTGACTATACCCCTACACATCCTATAGAGTTAGTAGTATCTACTGACTCTCTATACCCCTACACATTCTATAGAGTTAGTATCTACTGACTTTATACCCCTACACATCCTACATCCTATAGAGTTAGTAGTATCTACTGACTATACCCCTACACATCCTACATACTATAGAGTTAGTAGTATCTACTGACTCTCTATACCCCTACACATCCTATAGAGTTAGTAGTATCTACTGACTCTATATACCCCTACACATCCTATAGAGTTAGTAGTATCTACTGACTCTATATACCCCTACACATACTATAGAGTTAGTAGTATCTACTGACTTTATATACCCCTACACATCCTTCATACTATAGATTTAGTAGTATCTACTGACTCTATATACCCCTACACATCCTACATGCTACAGAGTTAGTAGTATCTACTGACTCTATATACCCCTACACATCCTACATGCTACAGAGTTAATAGTATCTACTGACTCTCTATACCCCTACACATCCTACATACTATAGAGTTAGTAGTATCTATTGACCCTATATACCCCTACACATCCTACATCCTATAGAGTTAGTAGTATCTACTGACCCTATATACCCCTACACATCCTAGATACTATAGAGTTAGTAGTATCTACTGACTCTATATACCCCTACACATCCTACATACTATAGAGTTAGTAGTATCTACTGACTCTATATACCCCTACACATCCTATAGAGTTAGTAGTATCTACTGACTCTCTATACCCCTACACATCCTATAGAGTTAGTAGTATCTACTGACTATACCCCTACACATTCTATAGAGTTAGTAGTATCTACTGACTTTATACCTCTACACATCCTACATCCTATAGAGTTAGTAGTATCTACTGACTATACCCCTACACATCCTACATACTATAGAGTTAGTAGTATCTACTGACTCTCTATACCCCTACACATCCTATAGAGTTAGTAGTATCTACTGACTCTATATACCCCTACACATCCTACATCCTATAGAGTTAGTAGTATCTACTGACTCTCTATACCCCTACACATCCTATAGAGTTAATAGTATCTACTGACTCTATATACCCCTACACATCCTACATCCTATAGAGTTAGTAGTATCTACTGACTCTATACCCCTACACATCCTATAGAGTTAGTAGTATCTACTGACTATACCCCTACACATCCTACATACTATAGAGTTAGTAGTATCTACTGACTCTCTATACCCCTACACATCCTATAGAGTTAGTAGTATCTACTGACTCTATATACCCCTACACATCCTACATCCTATAGAGTTAGTAGTATCTACTGACTCTATATACCCCTACACATCCTATAGAGTTAGTAGTATCTACTGACTATATACCCCTACACAACCTACATCCTATAGAGTTAGTAGTATCTACTGACTCTCTATACCCCTACACATCCTATAGAGTTAGTAGTATCTACTGACTCTCTATACCCCTACACATTCTATAGAGTTAGTAGTATCTACTGACTTTATACCCCTACACATCTTACATCCTATAGAGTTAGTAGTATCTACTGACTATACCCCTACACATCCTACATACTATAGAGTTAGTAGTATCTACTGACCCTATATACCCCTACACATCCTATAGAGTTAGTAGTATCTACTGACTCTCTATACCCCTACACATCCTACATGCTATAGAGTTAGTAGTATCTACTGACCCTATATACCCCTACACATCCTACATACTATAGAGTTAGTAGTATCTACTGACTCTATATACCCCTACACAACCTACATCCTATAGAGTTAGTAGTATCTACTGACTCTCTATACCCCTACACATCCTATAGAGTTAGTAGTATCTACTGACTATACCCCTACACATTCTATAGAGCTAGTAGTATCTACTGACTTTATACCCCTACACATCCTACATCCTATAGAGTTAGTAGTATCTACTGACTATACCCCTACACATCCTACATACTATAGAGTTAGTAGTATCTACTGACTCTCTATACCCCTACACATCCTATAGAGTTAGTAGTATCTACTGACTCTATATACCCCTACACATCCTACATCCTATAGAGTAAGTAGTATCTACTGACTCTCTATACCCCTACACATCCTATAGAGTTAGTAGTATCTACTGACTCTATATACCCCTACACAACCTACATCCTATAGAGTTAGTAGTATCTACTGACTCTCTATACCCCTACACATCCTATAGAGTTAGTAGTATCTACTGACCCTCTATACCCCTACACATTCTATAGAGTTAGTAGTATCTACTGACTTTATACCCCTACACATCCTACATCCTATAGAGTTAGTAGTATCTACTGACTATACCCCTACACATCCTACATACTATAGAGTTAGTAGTATCTACTGACTATACCCCTACACATCCTACATACTATAGAGTTAGTAGTATCTACTGACCCTATATACCCCTACACATCCTATAGAGTTAGTAGTATCTACTGACTCTCTATACCCCTACACATCCTATAGAGTTAGTAGTATCTACTGACTATACCCCTACACATCCTACATACTATAGAGTTAGTAGTATCTACTGACTATACCCCTACACATCCTACATGCTATAGAGTTAGTAGTATCTACTGACCCTATATACCCCTACACATCCTACATACTATAGAGTTAGTAGTATCTACTGACTCTATATACCCCTACACAACCTACATCCTATAGAGTTAGTAGTATCTACTGACTCTATATACCCCTACACATACTATAGAGTTAGTAGTATCTACTGACTCTATACCCCTACACATCCTATAGAGTTAGTAGTATCTACTGACTATACCCCTACACATCCTACATACTATAGAGTTAGTAGTATCTACTGACTCTCTATACCCCTACACATCCTATAGAGTTAGTAGTATCTACTGACTCTATATACCCCTACACATCCTACATCCTATAGAGTTAGTAGTATCTACTGACTCTATATACCCCTACACATCCTATAGAGTTAGTAGTATCTACTGACTATATACCCCTATACAACCTACATCCTATAGAGTTAGTAGTATCTACTGACTCTCTATACCCCTACACATCCTATAGAGTTAGTAGTATCTACTGACTCTCTATACCCCTACACATTCTATAGAGTTAGTAGTATCTACTGACTTTATACCCCTACACATCCTACATCCTATAGAGTTAGTAGTATCTACTGACTATACCCCTACACATCCTACATACTATAGAGTTAGTAGTATCTACTGACCCTATATACCCCTACACATCCTATAGAGTTAGTAGTATCTACTGACTCTCTATACCCCTACACATCCTACATGCTATAGAGTTAGTAGTATCTACTGACCCTATATACCCCTACACATCCTACATACTATAGAGTTAGTAGTATCTACTGACTCTATATACCCCTACACAACCTACATCCTATAGAGTTAGTAGTATCTACTGACTCTCTATACCCCTACACATCCTATAGAGTTAGTAGTATCTACTGACTCTCTATACCCCTATACATTCTATAGAGTTAGTAGTATCTACTGACTTTATACCCCTACACATCCTACATCCTATAGAGTTAGTAGTATCTACTGACTATACCCCTACACATCCTACATACTTTAGAGTTAGTAGTATCTACTGACTCTCTATACCCCTACACATCCTATAGAGTTAGTAGTATCTACTGACTCTATATACCCCTACACATCCTACATCCTATAGAGTAAGTAGTATCTACTGACTCTCTATACCCCTACACATCCTATAGAGTTAGTAGTATCTACTGACTCTATATACCCCTACACAACCTACATCCTATAGAGTTAGTAGTATCTACTGACTCTCTATACCCCTACACATCCTATAGAGTTAGTAGTATCTACTGACTCTCTATACCCCTACACATTCTATAGAGTTAGTAGTATCTACTGACTTTATACCCCTACACATCCTACATCCTATAGAGTTAGTAGTATCTACTGACTATACCCTTACACATCCTACATACTATAGAGTTAGTAGTATCTACTGACTATACCCCTACACATCCTACATACTATAGAGTTAGTAGTATCTACTGACCCTATATACCCCTACACATCCTATAGAGTTAGTAGTATCTACTGACTCTCTATACCCCTATACATCCTACATGCTATAGAGTTAGTACTATCTACTGACCCTATATACCCCTACACATCCTACATACTATAGAGTTAGTAGTATCTACTGACTCTATATACCCCTACACAGCCTACATCCTATAGAGTTAGTAGTATCTACTGACTCTATATACCCCTACACATACTATAGAGTTAGTAGTATCTACTGACTTTATATACCCCTACACATCCTTCATACTATAGATTTAGTAGTATCTACTGACTCTATATACCCCTACACATCCTACATGCTACAGAGTTAGTAGTATCTACTGACTCTATATACCCCTGAACATCCTACATGCTACAGAGTTAGTAGTATCTACTGACTCTCTATACCCCTACACATCCTACATACTATAGAGTTAGTAGTATCTATTGACCCTATATACCCCTACACATCCTACATCCTATAGAGTTAGTAGTATCTACTGACCCTATATACCCCTACACATCCTAGATACTATAGAGTTAGTAGTATCTACTGACTCTATATACCCCTACACATCCTACATACTATAGAGTTAGTAGTATCTACTGACTCTATATACCCCTACACATCCTATAGAGTTAGTAGTATCTACTGACTCTCTATACCCCTACACATCCTATAGAGTTAGTAGTATCTACTGACTATACCCCTACACATTCTATAGAGTTAGTAGTATCTACTGACTTTATACCTCTACACATCCTACATCCTATAGAGTTAGTAGTATCTACTGACTATACCCCTACACATCCTACATACTATAGAGTTAGTAGTATCTACTGACTCTCTATACCCCTACACATCCTATAGAGTTAGTAGTATCTACTGACTCTATATACCCCTACACATCCTATAGAGTTAATAGTATCTACTGACTCTATATACCCCTACACATCCTACATCCTATAGAGTTAGTAGTATCTACTGACTCTATACCCCTACACATCCTATAGAGTTAGTAGTATCTACTGACTATACCCCTACACATCCTACATACTATAGAGTTAGTAGTATCTACTGACTCTCTATACCCCTACACATCCTATAGAGTTAGTAGTATCTACTGACTCTATATACCCCTACACATCCTACATCCTATAGAGTTAGTAGTATCTACTGACTCTATATACCCCTACACATCCTATAGAGTTAGTAGTATCTACTGACTATATACCCCTACACAACCTACATCCTATAGAGTTAGTAGTATCTACTGACTCTCTATACCCCTACACATCCTATAGAGTTAGTAGTATCTACTGACTCTCTATACCCCTACACATTCTATAGAGTTAGTAGTATCTACTGACTTTATACCCCTACACATCCTACATCCTATAGAGTTAGTAGTATCTACTGACTATACCCCTACACATCCTACATACTATAGATTTAGTAGTATCTACTGACCCTATATACCCCTACACATCCTATAGAGTTAGTAGTATCTACTGACTCTCTATACCCCTACACATCCTACATGCTATAGAGTTAGTAGTATCTACTGACCCTATATACCCCTACACATCCTACATACTATAGAGTTAGTAGTATCTACTGACTCTATATACCCCTACACAACCTACATCCTATAGAGTTAGTAGTATCTACTGACTCTCTATACCCCTACACATCCTATAGAGTTAGTAGTATCTACTGACTCTCTATACCCCTACACATTCTATAGAGTTAGTAGTATCTACTGACTTTATACCCCTACACATCCTACATCCTATAGAGTTAGTAGTATCTACTGACTATACCCCTACACATCCTACATACTATAGAGTTAGTAGTATCTACTGACTCTATACCCCTACACATCCTATAGAGTTAGTAGTATCTACTGACTCTCTATACCCCTACACATTCTATAGAGTTAGTAGTATCTACTGACTTTATACCCCTACACATCCTACATCCTATAGAGTTAGTAGTATCTACTGACTATACCCCTACACATCCTACATACTATAGAGTTAGTAGTATCTACTGACCCTATATACCCCTACACATCCTATAGAGTTAGTAGTATCTACTGACTCTCTATACCCCTACACATCCTACATGCTATAGAGTTAGTAGTATCTACTGACCCTATATACCCCTACACATCCTACATACTATAGAGTTAGTAGTATCTACTGACTCTATATACCCCTACACATCCTACATCCTATAGAGTTAGTAGTATCTACTGACTCTCTATACCCCTACACATCCTACATACTATAGAGTTAGTAGTATCTACTGACTCTATACCCCTACACATCCTACATCCTATAGAGTTAGTAGTATCTACTGACTCTATACCCCTACACATCCTACATCCTATAGAGTTAGTAGTATCTACTGACTCTATACCTCTACACATCCTACATCCTATAGAGTTAGTAGTATCTACTGACTCTATACCCCTACACATCCTACATCCTATAGAGTTAGTAGTATCTACTGACTCTATATACCCCTACACATCCTACATGCTATAGAGGTAGTACTATCTACTGACTCTATATACCCCTACACATCCTATAGAGTTAGTAGTATCTACTGACCTACACATCCTACATCCTATAGAGTTAGTAGTATCTACTGACTCTCTATACCCCTACACATCCTATAGAGTTAGTAGTATCTACTGACTCTATATACCCCTACACATACTATAGAGTTAGTAGTATCTACTGACTCTCTATACCCCTACACAACCTACATGCTATAGAGTTAGTAGTATCTACTGACTCTCTATACCCCTACACATCCTACATCCTATAGAGTTAGTAGTATCTACTGACTCTCTATACCCCTACACATCCTACATCCTATAGAGTTAGTAATATCTACTGACTATACCCCTACACAGCCTACATACTATAGAGTTAGTAGTATCTACTGACCCTATATACCCCTACAAATCCTACATACTATAGAGTTAGTAGTATCTACTGACTCTATATACCCCTACACATCCTATAGAGTTAGTAGTATCTACTGACTCTATATACCCCTACACATCCTACATCCTATAGAGTTAGTAGTATCTACTGACTCTATATACCCCTACACATCCTATAGAGTTAGTAGTATCTACTGACTCTATATACCCCTACACATCCTACATCCTATAGAGTTAGTAGTATCTACTGACTTTATACCCCTACACATCCTACATCCTATAGAGTTAGTAGTATCTACTGACTATACCCCTACACATCCTACATACTATAGAGTTAGTAGTATCTACTGACCCTATATACCCCTACACATCCTATAGAGTTAGTAGTATCTACTGACTCTCTATACCCCTACACATCCTATAGAGTTAGTAGTATCTACTGACTCTCTATACCCCTACACATCCTACATCCTATAGAGTTAGTAGTATCTACTGACTATACCCCTACACATCCTACATACTATAGAGTTAGTAGTATCTACTGACCCTATATACCCCTACACATCCTATAGAGTTAGTAGTATCTCCTGACTCTCTATACCCCTACACATCCTATAGAGTTAGTAGTATCTACTGACTCTCTATACCCCTACACATCCTACATGCTATAGAGTTAGTAGTATCTACTGACCCTATATACCCCTACACATCCTACATACTATAGAGTTAGTAGTATCTACTGACTCTATATACCCCTACACATCCTACATCCTATAGAGTTAGTAGTATCTACTGACTCTCTATACCCCTACACATCCTACATACTATAGAGTTAGTAGTATCTACTGACTCTATACCCCTACACATCCTACATCCTATAGAGTTAGTAGTATCTACTGACTCTATACCCCTACACATCCTACATCCTATAGAGTTAGTAGTATCTACTGACTCTATACCTCTACACATCCTACATCCTATAGAGTTAGTAGTATCTACTGACTCTATACCCCTACACATCCTACATCCTATAGAGTTAGTAGTATCTACTGACTCTATATACCCCTACACATCCTACATGCTATAGAGGTAGTACTATCTACTGACTCTATATACCCCTACACATCCTATAGAGTTAGTAGTATCTACTGACCTACACATCCTACATCCTATAGAGTTAGTAGTATCTACTGACTCTCTATACCCCTACACATCCTATAGAGTTAGTAGTATCTACTGACTCTATATACCCCTACACAACCTACATGCTATAGAGTTAGTAGTATCTACTGACTCTCTATACCCCTACACATCCTATATACTATAGAGTTAGTAGTATCTACTGACCCTATATACCCCTACACATCCTACATCCTATAGAGTTAGTAGTATCTACTGCCCCTATATGCCCCTACACATCCTACATACTATAGAGTTAGTAGTATCTACTGACTCTCTATACCCCTACACATCCTATATACTATAGAGTTAGTAGTATCTACTGACCCTATATACACCTACACATCCTACATCCTATAGAGTTAGTAGTATCTACTGACCCTATATACCCCTACACATCCTACATACTATAGAGTTAGTAGTATCTACTGACTATACCCCTACACATCCTACATCCTATAGAGTTAGTAGTATCTACTGACTCTATATACCCCTACCCATCCTACATGCTACAGAGTAACACAGCAGCTCACAGTTCTTGCCGGTCTTCATCCGAAGCGAGCTGGCCCATCACATGATAACAGCTCAACCCAATGGCTTAGATCATCATCACCACTAACACCACGTGGACGTTCGCAGCAGCAGCAGCAGTGAAATACTCAGAGGACCCGGAGAAAAATCCACACGACCACGCGGAGGGAGAGAGAGAGAGAGAGACGCAGACTCCAAATACACAGCATCAGCAGCAGGAGGCTTCGTCAGGGTCCGGGATCGAACCCACGACCTCCCGTATTACCAGGCGAGGTAGTCAACATTTCCCTAGCCACCGTGACACACACAGAGACCCATAGACTCTCACAGAGACCCATAAACTCACACGTGGAGCGAGAGAGAGAGAGACGCAGACTCCACATAGCAGTAGGCGTTGTCAGGGTCCAGGATAGAACCCACGATCTCCTTTATACCAGGCGAGGTATTCAACATCTCCATAGCCACCGTGACACACAGAGACCCATAGGCTCTCACAGAGACCCATAAACTCACACGTGGAGCGAGAGAGAGAGAGACGCAGACTCCACATAGCAGTAGGTGTTGTCAGGGTCCAGGATATAACCCACAATCTCCTTTATACCAGGCGAGGTAGTCAACATCTCCCTAGCCACCGTGACACACACAGAGACCCATAGGCTCTCACAGAGACCCATAAACTCGCACGTGGAGCGAGAGAGAGAGATGCAGACTCCACATAGCAGTAGGTGTTGTCAGGGTCCAGGATATAACCCACGATCTCCTTTATACCAGGCGAGGTAGTCAACATCTCCTTAGCCACCGTGACACACACAGAGACCCATAGGCTCTCACAGAGACCCATAAACTCACACGTGGAGCGAGAGAGAGAGAGACGCAGACTCCACATAGCAGTAGGTGTTGTCAGGGTCCAGGATATAACCCACAATCTCCTTTATACTAGGCGAGGTATTCAACATCTCCCTAGCCACCGTGACACACACAGAGACCCATAGGCTCTCACAGAGACCCATAAACTCACACGTGGAGCGAGAGAGAGAAACGCAGACTCCACATAGCAGTAGGTGTTGTCAGGGTCCAGGATATAACCCACGATCTCCTTTATACCAGGCGAGGTAGTCAACATCTCCTTAGCCACCGTGACACACACAGAGACCCATAGGCTCTCACAGAGACCCATAAACTCACACGTGGAGCGAGAGAGAGATGCAGACTCCACATAGCAGTAGGCATTGTCAGGGTTCAGGATAGAACCCACGACCTCCCGTATACCAGGCGAGGTATTCAACATCTCACCGGGGTAGGGAGAGACCCACGACCTCCTGCGTACCAGGCGAGGTCGTCAACATCTCACCGGGGTAGGGAGAGACCCACGACCTCCTGCGTACCAGGCGAGGTCGTCAACATCTCACCGGGGTAGGGAGAGACCCACGACCTCCTGCGTACCAGGCGAGGTCGTCAACATCTCACCGGGGTAGGGAGAGACCCACGACCTCCTGCGCACCAGGCGAGGTCGTCAACATCTCACCGGGGTAGGGAGAGACCCACGACCTCCTGCGTGCCAGGCGAGGTAGTCAACATCTCACCGGGGTAGGGAGAGACCCACGACCTCCTGCGCACCAGGCGAGGTCGTCAACATCTCACCGGGGTAGGGAGAGACCCACGACCTCCTGCGCACCGGGCGAGGTCGTCAACATCTCACCGGGGTAGGGAGAGACCCACGACCTCCTGCGCACCGGGCGAGGTCGTCAACATCTCCCCTGGCCCGCCGGCGGTGGCAGCTTGGTGAGCAGCGCCGTGACCCCACGATGCGTCGTAGGTGGAGGCCCATCCTCCTCATCCTCCTCATCCTCGTCATCCTCGTCGCCATCGTCGTTGGTGGCGGCGGCGGCGGCGGCGTTGTTGATGGCGGCGGTGGCGTTGTTGATGGCGGTGGCGTCGTCGGCGGCGGCTTTGGCGGCGTCACCGGCGAGGCCTCCCCCGGCGCCGGTGCCGGCGAGGCCTCCCCCGGCGTGGCCGCGGCCGACGGCCTCGAAGTGCCGGGCGATGTCCAGCAGGGAGCGGTTTTTGGTCTCGGGCAGCCAGCGGTGGACGAGGACGGCGGCCAGGAGGCAGTCGGCGGAGAAGAGGAGGAAGCAGAAGGGGCCCAGCGACTCCTGGGTGGGGTGGGCGGGGGAGGGGGGGGAGATGGGAGGGTGGTGGAGGGAGTGGGGGGGCGGGAGATCTCTCCGCTGCTGGATGGTGGAGCCACACAGGTCCGTGTGGTGGACTCGTCTCTGTGCGAGTCTGTGTGGGGTCTCTGTGTGAGTCTGTGGGTTTCTGTGTGAGTCTGTGGGGTCTCTGTGTGAGTCTGTGGGTCTCTGTATGAGTCTGTGTGTGTGTGTGAGTCTGTGGGTCTCTGTGTGAGTCTGTGGGGTCTCTGTGTGAGTCTGTGGGGCCTCTGTGTGAGTCTGTGGGTCTCTGTGTGAGTCTCTGGGTCTCTGTGTGAGTCTGTGTGGGGTCTCTGTGCGAGTCTCTGGGTCTCTGTGTGAGTCTGTGGGATCTCTGTGTGAGTCTGTGGGGTCTGTGTGAGTCTGTGGGGTCTCTGTGTGAGTCTGTGGGTCTCTGTGTGAGTCTGTGGGGTCTCTGTGTGAGTCTGTGGGGTCTCTGTGTGTGAGTTTGTGGGTCTCTGTGTGTGAGTTTGTGGGTCTCTGTGTGAGCCTGTGGGTCTCTGTGTGAGCTGTGGGTCTCTGTGGGTCTCTGTGTGAGTCTGTGGGGTTTCTATGTGAGTCTGTGGGTCTCTGTGTGAGCTGTGGGTCTCTGTGGGTCTCTGTGTGAGTCTGTGGGTCTCTGTGTGAGTCTGTGTGAGTCTGTGGGGTCTCTGTGTGAGTCTGTGGGTCTCTGTGTGAGTCTGCGGGGTCTCTGTGTGAGTCTGTGGGGTCTCTGTGTGAGTCTGTGGGGTATCTGTGTGAGTCTGTGGGTTTCTGTGTGAGTCTGTGGGGTCTCTGTGTGAGTCTGTGGGTCTCTGTGTGAGTCTGTGGGGTCTCTGTGTGAGTCTGTGGGTTTCTGTGTGAGTCTGTGGGGTCTCTGTGTGAGTCTGTGTGGCTCTCTGAGTGAGTCTGTGGGTTTCTGTGTGAGTCTGTGGGGTCTCTGTGTGAGTCTGTGGGTTTCTGTGTAAGTCTGTGGGTTTCTGTGTGAGTCTGTGGGTCTCTGTGTGAGTCTGTGTGTCTCTGTGTGAGTCTGTGGGTCTCTGTGTGAGTCTGTGTGAGTCTGTGGGTTTCTGTGTGAGTCTGTGGGGTCTCTGTGTGAGTTTGTGGGGTCTCTGTGTGAGTCTGTGGGGTCTCTGTGTGAGTCTGTGGGGTCTCTGTGTGAGTCTGTGTGTCTGTGTGGGTCTCTGTGTTAGTCTGTGGGTCTCTGTGCGAGTCTGTGGGTCTCTGTGTGAGTCTGTGGGTCTCTGGGTATCTGTGTGAGTCTGTGGGGTATCTGTGTGAGTCTGTGTATGTCGGTGTGGGTCTCTGTGTTAGTCTGTGGGTCTCTGTGCGAGTCTGTGGGTCTCTGTGGGGTCTTTGTGTGAGTCTATGGGTCTCTGTGTGCGTCTCTGGGTCTCTGTGTGAGTCTGTGGGTCTCTGTGTGAGTCTGCGGGGTCTCTGTGTAAGTCTATGGGTCTCTGTAGGGTCTCTGTGTGAGTCTGTATGGGTCTCTGTGTGAGAGTGTGTGTGTCTCTGTGTGAGTCTGTGTGTCTCTGTGAGTCTGTGTGGGTCTCTGTGTGAGTCTGTGGGGCCTGTGAGTCTGTGGGTCTCTGTGTGAGTCTGTACGTCTCTGTTTGAGTCTGTGGGTATCTGTGTGAGTCTGTGTGGGTCTCTGAGTCTGTAGGGTCTCTGTGAGTCTGTGTGGGTCTCTGTGTGAGTCTTTGGGTCTCTGTTTGAGTCTGTGTGGGTATCTGTGTGAGTCTGTGTGGGTCTCTGTGTGAGTCTGTGGGTCTCTGTGTGAGTCTGTGGGGTCTCTGTGTGAGTCTGTGGGGTCTCTGTGGGTCTCTATGTGAGTTTGTGGGGTCTCTGTGTGAGTCTGTGGGTCTCTGTGTGAGTCTGTGTGTCTCTGTGGGGTCTCTGTGTGAGTCTGTGGGGTCTCTGTGTGAGTCTGTGGGGTCTCTGTGTGAGTCTGTGGGTCTCTGTGTGAGTATGTGGGTCTCTGAGTATCTGTGTGAGTCTGTGGGTCTCTGTGTGAGTCTGTGGGGTCTCTGTGTGAGTCTGTGGGGTGTCTGTGTGGATCAGTGTGGGTCTCTGTGTGAGTCTCTGTGTGAGCCTGTGTGGGTCTCCGTGTGAGTCTCTGTGTGAGTCTGTGTGGGTCTCTGTGTTAGTCTGTGGGTCTCTGTTGGTCTCTGTGTGAGTCTGTGGGTCTCTGTGGGGTCTCTGTGTGAGTCTGTGGGGTCTCTGTGTGAGTCTACGGGTCTCTGTAGGGTCTCTGTGTGAGTCTGTATGGGTCTCTGTGTGAGAGTGTGTGTGTCTCTGTGTGAGTCTGTGTGTCTCTGTGAGTCTGTGTGGGTCTCTGTGTGAGTCTGTGGGGCCTGTGAGTCTGTGGGTCTCTGTGTGAGTCTGTACATCTCTGTTTGATTCTGTGGGTATATGTGTGAGTCTTTGGATATCTGTGTGAGTCTGTGTGGGTCTCTGAGTCTGTAGGGTCTCTGTGTGAGTCTGTGTGTCTCTGTGTGAGTCTTTGGGTCTCTGTTTGAGTCTGTGTGGGTCTCTGTGTGAGTCTGTGGGTCTCTGTGTGAGTCTATGGGGTCTCTGTGTGAGTCTGTGGGGTCTCTGTGGGTCTCTATGTGAGTTTGTGGGGTCTTTGTGTGAGTCTGTGGGTCTCTGTGTGAGTCTGTGGGTCTCTGTGGGGTCTCTGTGTGAGTCTGTTGGGTCTCTGTGTGAGTCTGTGGGTCTCTGTGTGAGTCTGTGGGGTCTCTGTGTGAGTCTGTGGGTCTCTGTGTGAGTATGTGGGTCTCTGAGTATCTGTGTGAGTCTGTGGGTCTCTGTGTGAGTCTGTGGGTCTCTGTGTGAGTCTGTGGGGTCTCTGTGTGAATCTGTGGGGTGTCTGTGTGGGTCTGTGTGGGTCTCTGTGTGAGTCTCTGTGTGAGCCTGTGTGGGTCTCTGTGTGAGTCTTTTTGTGAGTCTGTGTGGGTCTCTGTGTGAGTCTGTGGGTCTCTGTGTGAGTCTGTGGGTCTCTGTGTGAGTATGTGGGTCTCTGAGTATCTGTGTGAGTCTGTGGGTCTCTGTGTGAGTCTGTGGGGTCTCTGTGTGAGTCTGTGGGGTGTCTGTGTGGGTCTGTATGGGTTTCTGTGTGAGTCTCTGTGTGAGTCTGTGTGGGGGTCTCTGTGTGAGTCTGTGTGAGTCTGTGTGGGTCTCTGTGTGAGTCTGTGGGGTCTCTGTGTGAGTCTGTGGGGTCTCTGTGTGAGTCTGTGGGTCTCTGTGTGAGTCTGTGGGGTCTCTGTGTGAGCCTGTGGGTCTCTGTGTGAGTCTTTGGGGTCTCTGTGTGAGTCTGTGGGGTCTCTGTGTGTGAGTCTGTGGGGTCTCTGTGTGAGTCTGTGGGTCTCTGTGTGAGTCTGTGGGGTCTCTGTGTGAGTCTGTGGGTCTCTGTGTGAGTCTGTGGGTCTCTGTATGAGTCTGTGGGGTCTCTGTGTGAGTCTGTGGGTCTCTGTGTGAGTCTGTGGGGTCTCTGTGTGAGTCTGTGGGGTCTCTGTGTGAGTCTGTGGGTCTCTCTGTGAGTATGTGAGTCTCTGAGTATCTGTGTGAGTCTGTGGGTCTCTGTGTGAGTCTGTGGGGTCTCTGTGTGAGTCTGTGGGTCTCTGTGTGAGTATGTGGGTCTCTGAGTATCTGTGTGAGTCTGTGGGCCTCTGTGTGAGTCTGTGGGGTCTCTGTGTGAGTCTGTGGGGTGTCTGTGTGGGTCTGTGTGGGTCTCTGTGTGAGTCTCTGTGTGAGTCTGTGTGGGTCTCTGTGTGAGTCTGTGTGAGTCTGTGTGGGTCTCTGTGTGAGTCTGTGGGGTCTCTGTTGGTCTCTGTGTGAGTCTGTGGGTCTCTGTGGGGTCTCTGTGTGAGTCTGTGGGGTGTCTGTGTGAGTCTGTGGGGTCTCTGTGTGAGTCTGTGGGTCTCTGTGTGAGTCTGTGGGGTCTCTGTGTGAGTCTGTGGGTCTCTGTGTGAGTCTGTGGGTCTCTGTGTGAGTCTGTGGGGTCTCTGTGTAAGTCTGTGGGGTCTCTGTGTGTGAGTCTGTGTGGGTCTCTGTGTGAGTCTGTGGGGTCTCTGTGTGGGTCTGTGGGTCTCTGTGTGTGAGTCTGTGGGTCTCTGTGTGAGTCTGTGGGTCTCTGTGTGAGTCTGTGGGGTCTCTGTGTGAGTCTGTGGGGTCTCTGTGTGAGTCTGTGAGGTCTCTGTGTGTGAGTCTGTGGGTCTCTGTGTGAGTCTGTGGGTCTCTGTTTGAGCCTGTGGGTCTCTGTGTGAGTCTGTGGGTCTCTGTGTGAGTCTGTGGGGTCTCTGTGTGAGTCTGTGGGGTCTCTGTGTGTGAGTCTGTGTGGGTCTCTGTGTGAGTCTGTGGGGTCTCTGTGTGGGTCTGTGGGTCTCTGTGTGTGAGTCTGTGGGTCTCTGTGTGAGTCTGTGGGGTCTCTGTGTGTGAGTCTGTGGGTCTTTGTGTGAGTCTGTGGGGTCTCTGTGGGGTCTCTGTGCGAGTCTGTGGGGTCTCTGTTTGAGTCTGTGGGGTCTCTGTGGGTCTCTGTGCGAGTCTGTGGGTCTCTGTGTGAGTCTGTGTGGGGTGTCTGATGTGAGTCTGTCGGTATCTAGTGATGATGCTGCTAATGATGCTAATGATGATGCTGATAATGATGCTGCTGCTGATGATAATGCTGCTGCTGCTGCTGCTGCCGGCTGACCATGAGGAAGGGGAAGACGACGCTGATGATGATGAAGCTGCCCCAGTTCACCGTCCCGGCGATCACGAATGCCCCCGGTCGCTCGCTCTGCATGAACAGCTCGGCCGGGAGGATGCCGATGATCCCGGCTAAGGGTGAAACCCGCGCACGGACACGCACGGGCACGCACACGCACGGACACGGGGCAAGAGAGGAGGGAGACAGTGGGCGCTGTAGGAGGTTCTCGACTGCCGACACAAGCAATCGCCATCAGGCGCGCGAGGAAAAGCCTCAGCCAAGAACACTTCGCCCCGTTTCACAGCTTCCCGCAAGGACCACGGAGATACGAAACCCCACGGCGGGGGGGGGGGGGGGGGGGAGGGGGAGCCCCCCATGTCAACCGAGGCCCTCGCAAGGGCCGGGTAAGTAGCGGACACCGGCGGAGGAGACCCACAACTCGCCCTGGGATGGGTCGGGTCAGCGCGGCGGCCATCCACCGGGTGGACGTCAAGCGGAGGAGACGCGCCAAGGGCCCCCCCGCTGGGAGGAGACGCCCAAGGGCCCCCCCAGCTGGGACGAGCCGCCCAAGGGCCCCCCCCGCTGGGAGGAGCCGCCCAAGGGCCCCCCGCTGTGAGGAGCCGCCCAAGGGCCCCCCGCTGGGACGAGCCGCCCAAGGGCCCCCCCCGCTGGGAGGAGCTGCCCAAGGGCCCCCCGCTACCCGCCCAAGGGCCCCCCGCTGGGACGAGCCGCCCAAGGGCCCCCCACCCTTCAGAACGACAGCTACTATCGCATTAACAAAATAAAATGGCTTCCGCTCCGGACGGCGCCTATCCGCGTTTTTTATTTTATCGCGGCGATCTTGAAAGGCTTTTGGAAGGCCGTCGAAGCTCCCGGGGCCGATGCCGCCGTTGTTTTGTGGTTTGGGACTCAGGCAGGCGAGCTGTTGGCTACGGGGGGGGGGGGGGGGGTGTTTGGGGTCACCCGTTGCATCACGTGGTTTATTGTGAACAAACTAACAAACAAATAAAAAATAAAATAAAAAAATCGGTCGTGGTTCCTGCGATCACTGTTACGTTGTAATTCCGGCTTTGGTTTTGTGGCGGTTTCGAAAGCGGTTTTTGTTGTTGTTGTTGGTGGTTGTGGTGGTGGTGGTTTGGGCATGTTTGGGGGATTGCCCGATGATGCTGGGGGTGTAGTTACCAGCGGAGCGTCGTACTATCAACTCAAACTGTGAATGTTTTTAATATTTTTTTATTATTTTGTTGTTTCCCTTCTAACGTGGTGGTTTTCACACCTGATGATGACTGTTTGTGTTTCAGTTGTAAACGTCGTGAGAATTTTAATGTTTTATATTTTTATTATTTTATTGTTTCCCTATCTACGTGGTGGTTTTCACACCTGATGATGACTGTTTGTGTTTCAGTCATAAACGTCGTGAGAATTTAAACGTTTTATATTTTTATTATTTTATTGTTTCCCTTCTACGTGGTGGTTTTCACACCTGATGATGACTGTTTGTGTTTCAGTTGTAAACGTCGTGAGAATTGTATTGTTTTATATTTTTATTATTTTATTGTTTCCCTTCTACGTGGTGGTTTTTCACACCTGATGATGATTGCTGCTTTGTGTTGCAGTCGAAACGTCGTGAGAATTTTATTGTTTTGTATATTTTTTTATTATTTTATTGTTTCCCTTCAACGTGACTTTACCGAAAGAACCAAGAATAATAATATGTTGTTGTTGTTGTTTGACACGTAGTAGGCTTTCGCGACCAACATTATTCATAACAAAGGTGTTTTGGGTTAGATCGCGTTATGTATAAATGTGTCGTAACCCTCCACCACCCGACACGGCCAATCAAACTGCGAATGTTGTGGATTCGCTCTTCAACAACACCACCGTTGTGGGGCTAAAGTAGTGGAACTAATTCGTTCTTTTTGTCAACGTGACGCTTTGCTTTTTGCCGATTTGGCCCGTGCCGGGTGGTGGAGGGTTAACGACACATTTATAAATAACGTGATCTCACCCAAAAAAAAACACCTTTATCATGACTAATGAATTGGACATGTTTGTATTGTTGTAGTACGGAGTTAGACTGTTGGCCTTAATCTAAGTTGTCTTGTGGTTGTTGTTGTTGTTTGACTTACATCCCACTGGGGTTTTTTGCACACAGCGGTGGTGGTGGTGGTGTACGTAGGCTGCTTTTTTTCAGGAATATTTTTGCTGGTTTTTATTTCCCCCCCCCCCCCCCCCATGGATTTTCTGTTTTGCACAGTCAACGCGTAGTCACTTTAAGATGTTTTTCCTGCTCGTGTTTTTTTTTGTGTGTTTGTTGTGATTGTACCCGATTCGAGAGCCGAATGGCTCACAGGGCTACACCAAAAATAAATAAAAAGTATAAAGTAAATAAAGTACACTTGGTGCTTTCGGTAAAGTCACGCAGAAGGAAAACAATAAAATAAAAAAATATATAAAACGATAAAAGCTACTAAATTTTGACTTAAAGCTTTCGTGACTGCAGTAATTCATATTCTTAGCTCTTTCGGTAAAGTCACGTTGAAGGGAAACAATAAAATAATAAATATATATAAAACAATAAAAATTCTTACGACGTTTCGAACATAACACAAACGGTCGTCATCAGGTGTGTCGGTTTGCATGATAAACCATTTCAGGCCTTAATTGATTGTTCACGCTTACGGTGGCTTTCAGACAGCGTACATTAAATTTTCGTCTCCCCCCTTCTCTTTTCAGAACATAGATGGACTCGTCCTTCTAAACAAACTGCCAAATCGCTGCGCGTGGCGCTGACGGTTTTTTAAAATAAATAAATGATCCGTTTAAAAAATAAATAAATTAATGCAAACCGACACACCTGATGACGACCGTTTGTGTTATGGTCGAAACGTCGTGAGAATTTTTATTGTTTTATATGTATTTTATTATTTTATTGTTTCCCTTCAACGTGACTTTACCGAAAGAGCTAAGGAAATAAAAGCTACTATTTGTGTTGATTGTATATAAACGCGCGTCCTCTAGAAGACATCTCCCCGAAGTTATGCCCACGACTCACGCACAGAGACCCATAGAACTCACACAGAGACCCATAGAACTCACACAGAGACCCATAGAACTCACACAGAGACACAAAGAACTCACACAGAGACCCATAGAACTCACACAGAGACCCATAGAACTCACACAGAGACCCATAGAACTCACACACACAGAGACCCATAGAACTCACACACACAGAGACCCATAGAACTCGCACAGAGACCCATAGAACTCGCACAGAGACACAAAGAACTCACACAGAGACCCATAGAACTCACACAGAGACACAAAGAACTCACACAGAGACCCATAGAACTCACACAGAGACACAAAGAACTCACACAGAGACCCATAGAACTCACAGAGACCCATAGAACTCACACAGAGACCCATAGAACTCGCACAGAGACCCATAGAACTCACACAGAGACCCATAGAACTCACACAGAGACCCATAGAACTCACACAGAGACCCATTGAACTCACACAGAGACCCATAGAACTCACAGAAACCCATAGAACTCACACAGAGACCCATAGAACTCACACAGAGACCCATAGAACTCGCAGAGACCCATAGAACTCACACAGAGACCCATAGAACTCACACAGAGACCCATAGAACTCGCACAGAGACACAAATAACTCACACAGAGACCCATAGAACTCGCACAGAGACACAAAGAACTCACATAAAGACCCATAGAACTCACAGAGACCCATAGAACTCGCACAGAGACCCATAGAACTCGCACAGAGACCCATAGAACTCACACAGAGACCCATAGAACTCACACAGAGACCCATAGAACTCACACAGAGACCGATAGAACTCACACAGAGACCCATAGAACTCACACAGAGACCCATAGAACTCACACAGAGACCCATAGAACTCACACAGAGACCCATAGAACTCAAACAGAGACCCATAGAACTCACACAGAGACACAGAACTCACACAGAGACCCATAGAACTCACAGAGACCCATAGAACTCGCACAGAGACCCATAGAACTCACAGAGACCCATAGAACTCGCACAGAGACACAAAGAACTCACACAGAGACCCATAGAACTCACACAGAGACCCATAGAACTCGCACAGATACCCATATAACTCACACAGAGACCCATAGAACTCACACGGAGACCCATAGAACTCGCACAGAGACCCATAGAACTCGCACAGAGACCCATAGAACTCGCACAGAGACCCATATAACTCACACAGAGACCCATAGAACTCACACGGAGACCCATAGAACTCACACAGAGACCCATAGAACTCGCACAGAGACCCATAGAGCTCGCACACAGAGACCCATAGAACTCACACAGAGACCCATAGAACTCACAGAGACCCATAGAACTCACACAGAGACCCATAGAACTCGTACAGAGACCCATAGAACTCGCACAGAGACCCATAGAACTCACACAGAGACCCATAGAACTCACACAGAGACCCATAGAACTCACACACAGAGACCCATAGAACTCACACACACAGAGACCCATAGAACTCACACAGAGACCCATAGAACTCGCACAGAGACCCATAGAACTCGCACAGAGACCCATAGAACTCACACAGAGACCCATAGAACTCACACAGAGACCCATATAACTCACACAGAGACCCATAGAACTCACACAGAGACCCATAGAACACACACAGAGACCCATAGAACTTGTACAGAGACCCATAGAACTCACACAGAGACACATAGAACTCACACAGAGACCCATAGAACTGACACAGAGACCCATATAACTCACAAAGAGACCCATAGAACTCACATACACAGAGACCCATAGAACTCACCCAGAGACCCATAGAACTCACATACACAGAGACCCATAGAACTCACACAGAGACCCATAGAACTCACACAGAGACCCGTAGAACTCACACAGAGACCCGTAAAACTCACACAAAGATCCATAGAACTCACACAGAGACCCATAGAACACACACAGAGACCCATAGAACTCACACAGAGACCCATAGAACTCACACAGAGACCCATATAACTCACACAGAGACCCATAGAACTCGCACAGAGACCCATAGAACTCACACAGAGACCCATAGAACTCACACAGAGACACAAAAAACTCACACAGAGACCCATAGAACTCACACAGAGACCCATAGAACTCACACAGAGACCCATAGAACTCGCACAGAGACCCATAGAACTCACACAGAGACCCATAGAACCCACACAGAGACCCATAGAACTCACACAGAGACCCATAGAACTCACACAGAGACCCATAGAACTCACACAGAGACCCATAGAACTCACACAGAGACCCATAGAACTCACACAGAGACCCATAGAACTCACACAGAGACCCGTAGAACTCACAGAGACCCGTAGAACTCAGACAGAGACCCATATAACTCACACAGAGACCCATAGAACTCACACAGAGACCCGTAGAACTCGTATAGAGACCCATAGAACTCGCACAGAGACCCATAGAACTCGCAAAGAGACCCATATAACTCACACAAACAAAGACCCATAGAACTCACACAGAGACCCATAGAACTCGCACAGAGACCCATAGAACTCGCACAGAGACCCATGGAACTCACACACACAGAGACCCATATAATACACACAGAGACCCATAGAACTCACACAGAGACCCATAGAACTCGCACAGAGACCCATAGAACTCACACACACAGAGACCCATAGAACTCACACACACAGAGACCCATAGAACTCACAGAGACCCATAGAACTCACACAGAGACCCATAGAACTCACACAGACACCCATAGAACTCACACAGAGACCCATAGAACTCACACAGAGACCCATAGAACTCACACAGACGCATAGACTCACACAGACACCCATAGAGCTCACACAGAGACCCATAGAACTCGCACAGAGACCCATAGAACTCACACAGAGATCAATAGAACTCGCACAGAGACCCATAGAACTCGCACAGAGACCCATAGAACTCACACAGAGACCCATAGAACTCACACAGAGACCCATAGAACTCACACAGAGAACCATAGAACTCGCACAGAGACCCATAGAACTCACACAGAGACCCGTAGAACTCACACAGAGACCCATAGACCTCGCACAGAGACCCATAGAACTCACACAGAGACCCATAGAACTCGCACAGAGACCCATAGAACTCGCACAGAGACCCATAGAACTCGCACAGAGACCCATAGAACTCGCACAGAGACCCATAGAACTCGCACAAAGACCCATAGAACTCACACAGAGACCCATAGAACTCACACAGACCCATAGAACCCGCACAGAGACACACAGAACTCACACAGAGACCCATAGAACTCACACGGAGACCCATAGAACTCACACGGAGACCCATAGAACTCACACAGAGACCCATAGAACTCACACAGAGACCCATAGAACTCACACAGAGACCCATAGAACTCGCACAGAGACCCATAGAACTCACACAGAGACACAAAGAACTCAAACAGAGACCCATAAAACTCGCACAGAGACCCATAGAACTCACACAGAGACCCATAGAACTCACACAGAGACCCATCGAACTCACACAGAGACCCATAGAACTCGCACAGAGACCCATAGAACTCACACAGAGACCCATAGAACTCACACAGAGACCCATAGAACTCAAACAGAGACCCATAGAACTCACACAGAGACCCATAGAACTCACACAGAGACCCATAGAACTCACACAGAGACCCATAGAACTCACACAGACACCCATAGAACTCACACAGAGACCCATAGAACTCACAAAGACCCATATAACTCACACGTAGACCCATAGCACTCGCACAGAGACCCATAGAACTCACACAGAGACCCATAGAACTCACACAGAGACCCATAGAACTCGCACAGAGACCCATAGAACTCACACGGAGACCCATAGAACCCACACAGAGACTCATAGAACTCACACAGAGACCCATAGAACTCACACAGAGACCCATAGAACTCACACAGAGACCCGTAGAACTCACAGAGACCCGTAGAACTCAGACAGAGACCCATAGAACTCACACAGAGACCCATAGAACTCACACAGAGACCCGTAGAACTCGTATAGAGACCCATAGAACTCGCACAGAGACCCATAGAACTCGCAAAGAGACCATATAACTCACACACACAGAGACCCATAGAACTCGCACAGAGACGCATAGAACTCACACAGAGACCCATAGAACTCACACAGAGACCCATAGAACTCAGCCAGAGACCCATAGAACTCACACAGAGACCCATAGAACACACACAGAGACCTATAGAACTCACACAGAGACCCATAGAACTCGCACAGAGACCCATAGAACTCGCACAAAGACCCATAGAACTCACACAGAGACCCATAGAACTCAAACAGAGACCCATAGAACTCACACAGAGACCCATAGAACTCACACAGAGACCCATAGAACTCACACAGAGACACAAAGAACTCACACAGAGACCCATAGAACTCACACAGAGACCCATAGAACTCACACAGAGACCCATAGAACTCAAACAGAGACCCATAGAACTCGCACAAAGACCCATAGAACTCACACAGAGACCCATAGAACTCGCACAGAGACCCATAGAACTCACACAGAGACCCATAGAACTCGCACAGAGACCCATAGAACTCACACAGAGACCCATAGAACACACACAGAGACCCATAGAACTCACACAGAGACCCATAGAACTCGCACAGAGACCCATAGAACTCACACAGAGACCCATATAACTCACACAGAGACCCATAGAACTCACACAGAGACCCATAGAACTCACACAGAGACCCGAAGAACTTACAGAGACCCATAGAACTCACACAGAGACCCATAGAACTCGCACAGAGACCCATAGAACTCACACAGAGACCCATAGAACTCACACAGAGACCCATAGAACTCACACAGAGACCCATAGAACTCACACAGAGACCCATAGAACTCACACAGAGACTCATAGAACTCACACACACAGAGACCCATAGAACTCACACAGAGACCCATAGAACTCACACAGAGACCCATAGAACTCACACAGAGACCCATAGAACTCGCACAGAGACCCATAGACCTCGCACAGAGACCCATTGAACTCACACAGAGACCCATAGAACTCACACAGAGACCCATAGAACTCGCACAGAGACCCATAGAACTCACAGAGACCCATAGAACTCGCACAGAGACCCATAGAACTCACACAGAGACACAAAGAACTCACACAGAGACCCATAGAACTCACACAGAGACCCATAGAACTCGCACAGAGACCCATAGAACTCACACACAGAGACCCATAGAACTCACACAGAGACACAAAGAACTCACACAGAGACCCATAGAACCCACACAGAGACCCATATAACTCACACAGAGATCCATAGAACTTACACACACAGAGACCCATAGAACTCACACAGAGACCCATAGAACTCACACAGAGACCCATAGAACTCACACAGAGACACAAATAACTCACACAGAGACCCATAGAACTCACAGAGACCCATAGAACTCACACAGAGACCCATAGAACTCACACAGAGACCCATAGAACTCACACATAGACCCATATAACTCACACAGAGACCCATAGAACTCACACAGAGACACAAAGAACTCGCACAGAGACCCATAGAACTCGCACAGAGACCCATAGAACTCGCACAGAGACCCATAGAACTCACACAGAGACCCATAGAACTCGCACAGAGACCCATAGAACTCACACAGAGACCCATAGAACTCACACAGAGACCCATATAACTCACACAGAGACCCACAGAACTCGCACAGAGACCCATAGACTCACACAGAGACCCACAGACTCGCACAGAGACCCATAGATCTCGCATAACAAGCAAACACAATTTTTGATTTAAAGCTTTCGTGACCGCAGGGATTCATATTGTTGGTTCTTTCGGTAAAGTCACCACCACGTAGATAGGGAAACGATAAAAATAATAAAAATACAAAACAATACAATTCTCACCTGACGATGATGATTGCTTCTTGGTGTTGGAGTCGAAACGTCGTGAGAATTTTATTGTTTTATATTTTTATTATTTTATTGTTTCCCTTCTACGTGGTGATTTTCACACCTGATGATGATTGCTGCTTTGTGTTGGAGTCGAAACGTCGTGAGAATTTTATTGTTTTATATTTTAATTATTTCATTGTTTCCCTCCTACGTGGTGGTTTTCACACCTGATGATGATTGCTGCTTTGTGTTGCGGTCGAAACGTCGTGAGAATTTTATTGTTTTATATTTTTATTATTTTATTGTTTCCCTTCTACGTGACTTTACCGAAAGAACCAAGAATAATAATTGTATTGTTTTACAATAATTGTATTGTTTTATATTTTTAATATTTTATTGTTTCCCTATCTACGTGGTGTTGACTTTACCGAGAGAACCAAGAATAATAATTTTATTGTTTTACAATAATTGTATTGTTTTATATTTCTTATTATTTTATTGTTTTCCTATCTACGTGGTGGTGACTTTACCGAGAGAACCAAGAATAATAATTTTATTGTTTTACAATAATTTTATTGTTTTATATTTCCTATTATTTGATTGTTTCCCTATCTACGTGGTGGTGACTTTACCGAAAGAACCAGGAATAAGAGGACACAAATCAAGGCGTGAATGGCTGTAAGGTCTCAGACAGATATGGGCTAGTTTTGTAGTTTTCAGTTTCAGTTAATTTAGTTTTGGTGTAGCCCTGTGAGCCATTCGGCTCTCGAATCGGGTACAACCACAACAAAACACAAAAACACGAACAGGAAAAACACCTTAAAGTGACTACGCGTTGACTGTGCAAAACAGAAAATCCATGGGGGGGGGAAAAAAAATAAAAACCAGCAAAAAATATTCCTGAAAAAAAGCAGCCTACGTACACCACCACCACCACCACCGCTGTGTGCAAAAAAACCCCAGTGGGATGTAAGTCAAACAACAACAACCACAACCACAAGACAACTTAGATTAAGGCCAACAGTCTAACTCCGTACTACAACAATACAAACATGTCCAATTCATTAGTCATGATAAAGGTGTTTTTTTTTGGGTGAGATCACGTTATTTATAAATGTGTCGTTAACCCTCCACCACCCGGCACGGGCCAAATCGGCAAAAAGCAAAGCGTCACGTTGACAAAAAGAACGAATTAGTTCCACTACTTTAGCCCAACACCGGTGGTGTTGTTGAAGAGCGAATCCACAACATTCGCAGTTTGATTGGCCGTGTCGGGTGGTGGAGGGTCACGACACATTTATACATAACGCGATCTAACCCAAAACACCTTTGTTATGAATAATGTTGGTCGCGAAAATCTACGTATCAAACAACAACAACACGTTGAAGGGAAACATTAAAATAATAAAAAATATAAAACATTAAAATTCTCACGACGTTTACAACTGAAACACAAACAGTCATCATCAGGTGTGAAAACCACCACGTAGAAGGGAAACAATAAAATAATAAAAATTATAAAATAATACAATTCTCACGACGTTTACGACTGAAACACAAAGCAGCAATCATCATCAGGTGTGAAAACCACCACGTAGAAGGGAAACAATAAAATAATAAAAATTATAAAACAATAAAATTCTCACGACGTTTCAACTGAAACACGAGCAGCAGCAATCATCATCAGGTGTGAAAATCACCACGTAGAAAGGAAACAATAAAATAATAAAAATTATAAAATAATAAAATTCTCACGACGTTTACGACTGCAACACAAACAGCCATCATCAGGTGTGAACACCAACGGCAAAAAGCAATTCGAAAGAAGTGGCGGTTTGTATTTATCTATTTATTTATTTTTAAACGTTAGCACCACGGACAGCGATTTGGCAGTTTGTTTAGACGGACGGGCCCATCATCCATGTTCGGAAAAGAGGGAGGGGGGAGACGAACAATTAATGTGTGCCGTCTGAAACAACCACGAGAAAGCCTAGATCAAGGCCGTCAGCCTAACTCCGTACTACAAACAAAACAAAACGTGTCCAAACCAAACAGAAACGTTTTCGACATCACCAAACAAAATAAAGCCATCATCGCAACGTAACAATGATCGCGGGGGCTGTGAGCCCGATGGTGGATATACCTCCGTCTCTGTGGAGTTTTGGTAAGCCACATAATCTGGACCGGCTCAAGCGGCAGAAGGCTTTAAGGAAAACACGCAGTTCGCGTTCTTTGGTTCTATTCGGTAAAGTCACGTAGTAGGTGAGTAAAAAAAAACAACGAAAAATCACGACGTTTCGGCCACAACACAAGCGGCCTTCATCAGGTGAAGGGACCGGGCTGTCTGGAGGACAGCGCTGGAGTGAAACACAGCCACGCTCAGGCCGCGGACCTTTAAACTCTGCGCGAGGAAACAAGGCGCCTTGACAAAGGAATTAGCATTAAAAAATTATTAGCATTCGATTGGCCGACTTAGCATGATGAACGGTGTAGTAGGTGGTGTACGTGCGGGTGACGATGCCGGTTTGGCGAGGGGGGGAGGAGGGGGAGTTTACCTATTGATGGTGTGAAAAGGGGAACTTTTTAAGAGCTGCGAAAGTTCGGGGTACCACTGCTTGAAAAAATATACCGTGCCGTTGAAAATTTAGTTTAATGTTTGGTTCGATTTAGATCATCTTTCCAATGGTTTTTCTTTGGTTCTTTCGGTAAAGTCACCACCACGTAGAATGAGAATAAAATAATAAGTTGATAAAATAAAATAACACGATAATATTCTCACGACGTTTCGGCCACAACACAAGCGGCCTTCCATCAGGTGAAGGGGACGAGACTGTCTGGAGGACAGCGCTGGAGTGAAAAAGCCACGCTCAGATCGCGACCTTCAAGCTTAGAGTCGCGGCATCAGATCACGACCTTTAAGCTACACCGTTCATCATGCTTTTTCACTCCAGCGCTGTCCTCCAGACAGTCTCGTCCCCTTCACCTGATGAAGGCCGCTTGTGTTGTGGCCGAAACGTCGTGAGAATATTATTGCGTTATTTTATTTTATCAATTTATTATTTTATTCTCATTCTACGTGGTGGTGACTTTACCGAAAGAACCAAAGAAGATGAATCCTTGCAGTCACGAAAGCTTTAAATCGAAATCTTTCCAATGGTTGCTTTTTCCTTTGTCAAGGCACCTTGTTTCCTCGCACACAGCTTCAAGGTTTCACCCCAGCGCTGTCCTCGAGACAGCCCGGTCCCTTCACCTGATGAAGGCCGCTCGCGTTGTGGCCGAAACGTCGTGATTTTTTTGTTGTTTTATATTTTTTACCTACTACGTGACTTTACCGAATAGAACCACAGAGTGTGGATCCTTGCAGTCACGAAAGCTTCAAATCTAGAGTTGATTCGTTCTGTTGATTCGTTCAATTAATGAAGCCGAGTCGGTGATGATACTGCTCGTTTTTTTATTTGTTGTAACGAGGCTGTTGGTGGGATCTCTTTTTAATTTGTTGCGTAGCTACCATCATCGAGTAAGTCCTGAATTATGGGTCACTGACGCAGAGACCCATAAACTAGCATAGAGACCCACATAGACCCATCGCACAGAGACCCACTGACCTACATAGAGGCTACCTGGGGGGCGGGGGGGGGGTTACCTTTGTGTCTGCGTGTAAGCTAACAGCACTTGCCCCTGCAGCACTACCAGAGGCTACCTGGGGGTAGCTTTGTCTGTGTGTGGTGTGTGTAGTACATAGACACTGCTGCTACTACTCGCTAGCTAACAGCACTTTCCCCTATAGCCCTGCTAGAGGCTACCTGGGGGTAGCTTTGTCTGTGTGTGTGGTGTGTGTAGTACATAGACACTGCTGCTGCTACTCGCTAGCTAACAGCACTTGCCCCTGCAGCCCTGCTAGAGGCTACCTGGGGGAGCTTTGTGTCTGCGTGTAAGCTAACAGCACTTGCCCCTACAGCCCTGTTAGAGGCTACCTGGGGGTACCTTTGTGTCTGCGTGTAAGCTAACAGCACTTGCCCTTGCAGCACTGCTAGAGGCTACCTGGGGGTACCTTTGTGTCTGCGTGTAAGCTAACAGCACTTGCCCCTGCAGCACTGCTAGAGGCTACCTGGGGGTACCTTTGCACTTGGAACTCACCGGGTCCCAGAGCGAAGCAGATGATGAAGGCGAACAACATGGCCACGCTGACGTAAGACAGCCACGTGATAGTCACCTGCAAAAGACAAAGGTGGCTCGGGTAGCCTCTAGCAGGGCTCTAGGGGCAAGTGCTGTGAGTAGTAGCGAGTAGCAGCAGCAGTGTCTATGTACTACACACACCACACACAGACAAAGCTACCCCAGGTAGCCTTTAGCAGGGCTATAGGGGCAAGTGCTGTTAGTAGCGAGTAGCAGCAGCAGTGTCTATGTACTACACACACCACACACAGACAAAGCTACCCCCAGGTAGCCTCTAGCAGGGCTGTAGGGGCAAGTGTTGTTAGTAGCGAGTAGCAGCAGCAGTGTCTATGTACTACACACACCACACACACAGACAAAGCTACCCCAGGTAGCCTCTAGCAGGGCTGTAGGGGCAAGTGCTGTTAGTAGCAAGTAGCAGCAGCAGTGTCTATGTACTACACACACCACACACAGACAAATCTACCCCAGGTAGCCTCTAGCAGGGCTGTAGGGGCAAGTGCTGTTAGTAGCCAGTAGCAGCACCTACACACACAGACAAAGCTCCCCCAGGTAGCCTCTAGAAGGGCTGTAGGGGCAAGTGCTGTTAGTAGCGAGTAGCAGCAGCAGTGTCTATGTACTACACACACCACACACAGACAAAGCTACCCCAGGTAGCCTCTAGCAGGGCTGTAGGTGCAAGTGCTGTTAGTAGCCAGTAGCAGCACCTACTCACACAGACAAAGATCCCCCGGGTAGCCTCTAGCAGGGCTGTAGGTGCAAGTGCTGTTAGTAGCCAGTAGCAGCACCTACTCACACAGACAAAGCTCCCCCGTGTAGCCTCTAGCAGGCTGTAAGGGCAAGTGCTGTTAGTAGCGAGTAGCAGCACCTACACACACAGACAAAGCTCCCCCGTTTAGCCTCTAGCAGGCTGTGGGGGCAAGTGCTCTAGTGGCGATGTTTACTAAACACCGCACCAGGTACTCATTTGAGGCTGAGTCAACTTAGGGGAGGCCCAGGAACAATTCAGAAAATCGTCACGAAGACACACACAGAGACACAACAACAACAACCACCATTTGCCACTAAGTGGCGGTGACGTCACCACGACGCTTGTGCCAGGCTATGTGCACGTTGAGGCCACGTGAAGTGTCGAACGCCAGATGGCAGGAGGTCACGGGGCAGACCCTGGAGCCACGGGTCGACTGACTGAGATGACTGGCTGATGCACCACCTGTGCCCCCTACTGTGACAATCTGCTGTGCTTTAGCCACCCGGCGCTCTGCTCGTTGTTGTGAGCATCGCTCCTCCGCCCTCCGTTGTTGTTGGAGGGCGACTGCCTCCAACTGCCCAGTAGCGTCCTTCACGAGCCTCCTCCACAGAGACCGATCTTGACACCAATGGTACCAGTCATCGGCAAGTCCACTCAGCTCCACATCCTCCTGTACCACATCACTCCATCTCTTCTCTAGCCCATGCCGCGCCCATTAAGCCCCCTCGATCCGGCCAAACAAAAGCTGTTTCGGCATGCAGTGGCTGGGCATGCGGGCTACATGACCCAGCCAATGCAGCCTTGCCTGCCGGAGGAGCTCACCGATGGAACCTTGCCCAGATCTTTCAAGGATTTGTGTGCTCTTCACACAATCCAGCCTGGTTTAACCCAGGACGGATCGTAGGCAGGCCAGCCTAAATGTTTCTAACCGGCGAAGATGTTCCATTAGGGGGGTCCACGTTTCGCAAGTGTAGAGAAGGGAGGGAATGACCGTGGCCGAGAAGACCTGAAGCTTTGTGCGGAGCGACAGACCAGGTAGCTTCCACACAGCATTACGCAACCGATGAAAAGATATTGCCGCTCGACTGATTTGGAGTGAGACCTCTGATGTCAAACCGGAGCTGGTCAAGATCACACTGCCCAGGTATGGGAAACTCTCCACTCTCTCCACAACTGCCCTATCACCAATTGGGAGTTGTGGGGGTGGAGTGTCCGATGATACAAAATAGCCAGGCAGGTGCTTAGTTTTGGTGGGGCTGATGGTAAGGCCCCACCTCTTAGTGGCAAGCTCCAGGTTCAGCAGCAGTGCCTCCAACTCCTCCTCTGAGTGAGCAGAAATTACCAGATCATTGGCATACATAACATAGTTGAGCAATAGGGAGCCATCCCTTGACCGCACCCGGGCATCGATCAGCCTCCCATTGTATCTGTACCAGATGGAAATTCCTCTGGTCCAGCTATTGAAGGCTTCACGAACGACATGGACGAAATAGATGTTAAATAATGTGGGAGCCAGAGGACATCCCTGTCGCACCCCAAGGTGAACAGGGAATGGCTCTGACTCCCGGCCACGTAGTTTTACCCGAGCCCGCTCACCATCATGAAGGTCCTTAATGTTCGTGAGCAGAGGGTCAGGGACTCCGAAAGCACGAAGAACAACCCAGAGCCCAGGCCTACTGATGGTATCATAGGCCTTGACCAGGTCAATAAAGCAGAGATGTAGGTCTTGTGGAAATTCCCAACACCTCTGCTGTAGCAGACGGACATAAAATATAGCATCTGTGCAGGACTGCCCTTTCCTGAAACCGCATTGGGGCTCTGCAAGCCTCTCCTCAGCGTGCCTGGCAAGCTGATGTTGAATAATTCTTGCTAGGACCTTTCCCGGCACACTGAGGAGTGAGATGCCCCTGTAGTTGTTACAGTCTGTGCGGTCCCCCTTCTTAAAGAGGGGGACCACCAGGGCATCCTTCCAACCCTGTGGAACCCATCCAGTGGTCCAGACTGTTATGATGTGATGTAGGGCAGTCTGTGCACAAACGCCACCCTCCCTCAGCATTTCGCTTAGGAGATCATCTCTGCCCGGTGCCTTTCCTGGTCTCAGACTCTGGATCATTTTCAGTACTTCCTCAACAGATGGCACTTCAGCCAGCCACTCACAGGGGGTGACTTCTTCTTCCAATTCTTGAGGCACCGTAGCCTCAGCAGGGTCATCCCCACTTTGTCCCACGATGTTTTCCAGGCTGAGGGATTTCCCTTCCCCCAGGACCTCACAGATATGCTCAGCAAATCTGCAAACCTGTTCCTGGTGGTCGGTAATAGGTGTGGCGCTGCAGGTAACTTTTTTTATGGAGTTAAAGAGCGATTTGTGATCGCGGGCCACTGAGGCAGACTCCATCTCCTCAGCAACCCGCGACCACCACCCATCCGAACCTCCGAGCAAAGGCTACGCTAAGCCTCCTTATTCTCTGACGTGGGATTCTGTAGCCGATGACAGTGGGCCTGTCGCTTTTCTCAACCATCCTGAACACCTCCTCTGTCAGCCAGGGTCTCTTGGGAGGTCTGGACCGTGTACCCAAAGCAGCCATTGCAGCTGCATGAGTCACAGTCCTAAACCTCGCCCATTTACCCTCGACATCAGGAGGAGTGGGGGACGATGCCAACCCCAGCCGCAAGCGATGATTAAATTCTCGATTGCAACTTTCATCAGCTAGCTGAGACCATGCCACTATGGGTTTGAATGGGGTCCTGGGTGTACACCCACCACCGTAGTGGAAGAATGGCAGGCGCATCTTACAGATGACAAGTCGATGGTCAGTGGGGAGATCAGCCCCACGGTAGGTCCTGGTGTCAAGGACATGGGCTCGCATCCGCTGGTCCATCACTACGTAGTCCAGCAGATGTTCTTGCTTGAACCCGGCATGCATCCATGATGTTGTGTGGATGCGCCGATACCGGAACAGCGTGTTGATAATTACAAGCCCATGGGCTGCACAAAAATTGAGCAGCCTCTTGCCATTGTAATTGAGCTAATCTGGCCCATGCCTTCCAATAACTCCAGACCAGGTGCCAGCATCATGACCAATTCGGGCATTGAAGTCACCCTACAAGATTACTCTATCCCGAGGGGCCACTTTAGCCAGCATCTGTGACAGGCGGTCATAGAAGGCATCTGACTCATCGGCTTTGCCTGCATCCCTCCACGGATGTTCATCTTCGGTGGGGGCATAAGTAACCACGACCACCATTCCTCGCCTCCGGTTGATGGGAAGGCGAGCCCAAAGTAGCCTGGGACTTACAGCTTCCCACACCTCATCACCACGCTCCCACGCCCCCTTCATTCTTTTGTTCCGAACAAGAGCTACACCCTGTTGTTTTTGCAGTCTCCTGCCCCGAGTAGAGGAGTGTCCACCCCTCATGATGGCAGGAGCCAGAGTTGGTCCGCCGGACCTCCTGAATGCCGCATAGATCCAGGCGGTACCGGTCCAGCTCCCGACAGAGGAGTGGCAGCCTCTCCTCCGCAGTAAGCATTCGAACATTCCACGTGGCCACCCGTAGTGGCTTTTCGTTGTTTCTGGAGGAGCCCCGAGGGTAAAGATTCAATCTCCGGGCTCCGCCAGATGGGGTTTGGCGAGGAGACGTCATAGACGCCTGTCCCCCCGGGGGCGTCCGGCGCAACCTTAACTAAATGTTTAAATCGTGGTTTGGTGGTTATTAGTTGAAGGTGGAGGAGTTACCAGCACCTCGCACCCGTCCAGAGCCCCCATCTGGCCACTGTGGTGGTCACAAGCACCTTGGGGGGAAAGGCCAAGCTAACTTGGCCCTCCCCGGACGGCACTGCCCACCACCAAACCTTAGCCGTCCGGCACCAACAGACGCACACAACAGACAGACAGACAGACACACACACACACACCCCTCACCTGTAGCAGCATGGACACTGTGATGAGGACGGAGCAGATGCTGGTCAAACCGAACCCACAGATCAGCAGAGGCCGTCTGCCCAGCAGGTCAACGGTGAGACCCTGCCGGGCATAGAGCATCACCCGGTCAGGTTTTGGTAGCGGCTAGCGAGAGATGTTGACTCCCTCGCCTGGTACGCAAGGAGGTCCGGGGTTCGATCCCGGACCCTGTTGTGTCTGCATCTCTCTCTCTCTCACAAGGGAGATGTTGACTACCTCGCCTGGTACGCAAGGAGGTCCTGGGTTCGATCCCGGACCCTGTTGTGTCTGCATCTCTCTCTCTCTCACAAGGGAGATGTTGACTACCTCGCCTGGTATGCAAGGAGGTCCTGGGTTCGATCCCGGACCCTGTTGTGTCTGCATCTCTCTCTCTCACAAGGGAGATGTTGACTACCTCGCCTGGTACGCAAGGAGGTCCGGGGTTCGATCCCGGACCCTGTTGTGTCTGCATCTCTCTCTCTCACAAGGGAGATGTTGACTACCTCGCCTGGTACGCAAGGAGTACCGGGGTTCGATCCCGGACCCTGTTGTGTCTGCATCTCTCTCTCTCACAAGGGAGATGTTGACTACCTCGCCTGGTACGCAAGGAGGTCCTGGGTTCGATCCGGGACCCTGTTGTGTCTGCATCTCTCTCTCTCTCACAAGGGAGATGTTGACTACCTCGCCTGGTACGCAAGGAGGTCCGGGGTTCGATCCCGGACCCTGTTGTGTCTGCATCTCTCTCTCACAAGGGAGATGTTGACTACCTCGCCTGGTATGCAGGAGGAGGTTTATAAGAAGGCTTTGTTTGAGTTAGATCACGTGAACCCGACAGCCAATTAGTAAGGGTTGTCACGCCAACAGACGATGCCAATTCGTTACTAGTACAGCCACACTGGTTGTGTGTTGGAGAGCAAATCCACTACAACATTTACAATTATAGTATCGTGTATA
>NC_133738.1:6331503-6376503 GCF_048934315.1 Petromyzon marinus | reverse complement strand
ACACTATACACTACTACCCAACTACACTACTACACAACTACACTACACTACTATACACTATACACTACACTATTATACACTACACTAAACACTACACTAAACACTACACTACTACACTATACACTACTACACTACACTATACACTACACTACACTCACCGCGTTGATGCCACTGAACTGCTGCATCACGTTTAAGGCGACGATGATGACGATCTGCCTCCGTAGCCGCGGGTCACGGAGCAGATCCAGCACAGACCTCGCCTGCACGCTCCGCTCCTCCTCCATCTGCTCCATCTCTCGCTCCACGCTTCCTCCGCTATCGTCATCGGCGGCACGGAGCCATCGAAGGGCTGGATAGTCGGGGGTGATCGACACCATCATCATCACCATCACCATCATCACCATCATCATCACCATCACTTACTTCACTATCACCACCATCACTTCCTTCACCATCATCACCATCAACACCATCATCACCATCATCATCACCATCATCACCACCATCACCATCATCACCATCACTTCCTTCACTATCATCATCACCATCACTTCCTTCACTATCATCACCACCATCATCACTTCCTTCACTATCATCACCACCATCATCATTATCACTTCCTTCACTATCATCACCACCATCATCATCACCATCACTTCCTTCACTATCATCACCACCATCATCACTTCCTTCACTATCACCACCATCATCATCACCATCACTTCCTTCACTATCATCACCACCATCATCACTTCCTTCACTATCACCACCATCATCATCACCATCACTTTCTTCAATATCACTACCACCACCACCATCATCATCACTGAGTGAGTGTGTGAGTGAGTGAATGAGTGACTGAGTGAGTGAGTGACTGAGTGAGTGAGTGGATGAGTGAGTGGGTGGATGAGTGAGTGAGTGAGTCAGTGAGTGAGTGTGTAAGTGACTGTGTGAGTGACTGAGTGAGTCAGTGAGTGAGTGAGTGTGTGAGTGAGTGTGTGTGTGAGTCAGTGAGTGAGTGACTGACTGAGTGAGTGAGTGACTGAGTGTGTGAGTGAGTGTGTGAGTGAGTGAGTGAATGAGTGAGTGTGTAAGTGAGTGAGTGTGTGTGTGTGTGAGTGTGTGTGTGTAAGTGTGTGACTGAGTGAGTGAGTCAGTGAATGTGTAAGTGAGTGAGTGAATGAGTGAGTGAGTGACTGACTGAGTGAGTGTATGAGTGACTGAGTGAGTGTATGAGTGACTGAGTGAGTGTATGAGTGACTGAGTTAGTGAGTGAGTGTGTGAGTGTGTAAGTGACTGAGTGACTGACTGAGTGACTGAGTGAGTGAGTCAGTGAGTGTGTAACTAAGTGAGTGAGTAACTAAGTGAGTGGGTGAGTGACTGAGTGAGTGAGTGACTGAGTGACTGAGTGAGTGAGTCAGTGAGTGTGTAAGTGAGTCAGTGACTGAGTGTGTGAGTGACTGAGTGACTGAGTGTGTGACTGTGTGACTGAGTGAATGACTGTGTGAGTGAGTGAGTGTGTGAGTGAGTGACTGTGTAAGTGAGTGACTGAGTGAATGTGTGAGTGAGTGAGTGACTGTGTGAGTGAGTGAGTGACTGAGTCAGTGAGTGGGTGTGTAAGTGAGTGACTGAGTGTGTAAGTGAGTGACTGAGTGAGTGAGTGAGTCAGTGAGTGTGTAAGTGAGTCAGTGACTGAGTGACTGAGTGACTGACTGAGTGTGTGAGTCTGTGAGTGAGTGTGTGTGTGAGTGTGTGAGTCAGTGAGTGTGTAAGTGAGTGTGTAAGTGAGTGTGTGAGTGTGTAAGTGAGTGTGTGAGTGAGTGTGTGAGTAAGCGAGTGTGTGTGTGAGTGTGTGAGTGAGTGTGTGAGTGAGTGTGTGTGTAAATGACAGGGTGTGGGTCTTCTTTTGAACAAAAGAATGAAGGGGGCGTGGGAGCGTGGCGGTGAGGTGTGGGAAGCTGTAAGCCCCAGGTTACTTTGGGCTCGCCTTCCCATCAACCGGAGGCGAGGAATGGTGGTCGTGGTTACTTATGCCCCCACCGAAGATGAACATCCGTGGAGGGATGCAGGCAAAGCCGATGAGTCAGATGCCTTCTATGACCTCCTGTCACAGGTGCTGGCTAAAGTGGCCCCTCGGGATAGAGTCATCATGTTGGGTGACTTCAATGCCCGAGTTGGTCATGATACTGGCACCTGGTCTGGAGTGATTGGAGGGCATGGGCCAGATCAGCTCAATAACAACGGTAGGAGGCTGCTAGATTTTTGTGCAGCCCATGGGCTTGTAATTACCAACACGCTGTTCCGGCATCGGCGCATCCACACAACATCATGGATGCATGCTGGGTCCAAGCAAGAACATCTGCTGGACTACATAGTGACGGACCAGCGAATGCGAGCCCATGTCCTTGACACCAGGACCTACCGTGGAGCTGATCTGCCCTCTGACCATCGACTAGTCATCTGTAAGATGCGCCTGCCATTCTTCCACTCCGGTGGTGGGTGTACACCCAGGACCCCATTCCAACCTAAAGTGGCCTGGTCTCAGTTATCTGATGAAAGTTGCAAGCGAGAATTTCATCATCGCTTGCGGCTGGGATTGGCATCGTCCCCGACTCCTCCTGATGTCGAGGGTAAATGGGCGAGGTTTAGGACTGTGACTCATGCAGCTGCAATGGCTGCTTTGGGTACGCGGTCCAGACCTCCCCAGACACCCTGGATGACAGAGGAGTTGTTCAGGATGGTTGAGAAAAAGCGACAGGCCCACTGTCATCGGCTACAGAATCCCACGTCAGAGAATGAGGAGGCTTACCGCAGCCTTCGCTCGGAGGTTCGGAGAGCCGTGAGGCGCTGCAAGGATGGGTGGTGGTCGCGGGTTGCTGAGGAGATGGAGTCTGCCTCAGTGGCCCGTGATCACAAATCTCTATTTAACTCCATCAAAAAAGTAACCTGCAGCGCCACACCTATTACCATCATTAGGGGAAAAAACGGTGATCCAATTTCCGACCCCCAGGAACAGGTTCGCAGATTTGCTGAGCATTTCTGTGAGGTCCTGGGGGAGGGAAAATCCCTCAGCCAGGAAAACACCGTGGCACAAAGTGAGGATGACCCTGCTGAGGCTGCGGTGCCTCAAATATTGGATGAAGTCACCCCCTGTGAGTGGCTGGCTGAGGTGCCATCTGCTGAGGAAGTATTGAAGGCGATCCGGAGTCTGAGACCAGGAAAGGCAGCGGGCAGAGATGATCTCCCAAGCGAAATGCTGAGGGAGGGTGGCGTTTGTGCACAGACTGCCCTATATGACATCATAACAACAGTCTGGACCACTGGACGGGTTCCGCAGGATTGGAAGGATGCCCTGGTGGTCCCCCTTTTTAAGAAGGGGGACCGCACAGACTGTAACAACTACAGGGGCATCTCACTCCTCAATGTGCCGGGAAAGGTCCTGGCAAGGATTATTCAGCATCGCCTTGCCAGGCACGCTGAGGAGAGGCTTGCGGAGCCCCAATGCGGTTTCAGGAAAGGGCGGTCCTGCACAGATGCCATATTTTCTGTCCGTCTGCTACAGCAGAGGTGTAGGGAATTCCAACAAGACCTACATCTCTGCTTTATTGACCTGGTCAAGGCCTATGATACCATCAGTAGGCCTGGGCTCTGGGTCGTTCTTCGTGCTTTTGGAGTACCTGATCCTCTGCTCACGATCATTAAGGACCTTCATGATGGTGAGCGGGCCCGGGTAAAACTACGTGGCGGGAGTCAGAGCCATTCCCTGTACACCTTGGGGTGCGACAGGGATGTCCTCTGGCTCCCACATTATTTAACATCTATTTTGACCACGTAGTTCGTGAAGCCTTCAATAGCTGTACCGGGGGAATCTCCATATGGTACAGATATAATGGGAGGCTAATCGATGCCCGGGTGCGGTCAAGGGATGGCTCCCTATTGCTCAACCACTTTATGTATGCTGATGACTTGGTAATAGCTGCTCAGTCAGAGGAGGAGTTGGAGACACTGCTGCTGAGACTGGAGCGTGCCACTAAGAGGTGGGGCCTTACCATCAGCCCCACCAAAACTAAGCACCTGCCTGGGTATTTTGTACCATCGGACACTCCACCCCCACAACTCCCAATCGGTGATGGGGCAGTTGTGGAGAGAGTGGAGAGTTTCCCATACCTGGGCAGTGTGCTTATGACTGGCTCCAGTTTAACAGCAGAGGTCTCACTCCGAATCAGTCGAGCGGCAATATCTTTTCATCGGTTGCGTAACGCTGTGTGGAAGCTACCTGGTCTGTCGCTCCGCACTAAGCTTCAGGTCTTCTCGGCCACGGTCATTCCCTCCCTTCTCTACGCTTGCGAAACGTGGACCCCCCTAATGGAACATCTTCGCCGGTTAGAAACATTTAGGCTGGCCTGCCTACGATCCATCCTGGTAAGTGAGTGTGTAAGTGTGTAAGTGTGTGAGTGAGTGTGTAAGTGAGTGTGTAAGTGAGTAAGTGTGTAAGTGAGTGTGTGAGTGAGTGTGTGAGTGAGTGTGTAAGTGTGTAAGTGAGTGTGTAAGTGAGTGTGTAAGTGTGTAAGTGAGTGTGTAAGTGAGTGTGTAAGTGAGTAAGTGTGTAAGTGAGTGTGTAAGTGAGTGTGTAAGTGAGTGTGTAAGTGTGTAAGTGAGTGAGTGTGTAAGTGAGTGTGTAAGTGTGTAAGTGTGTAAGTGAGTGAGTGAGTGTGTAAGTGAGTGTGTAAGTGAGTGTGTAAGGAGTGTGTAAGTGTGTGAGTGAGTGTGTAAGTGTGTGTGTAAGTGTGTAAGTGAGTGAGTGTGTGAGTGAGTGTGTAAGTGTGTAAGTGAGTGTGTGAGTGTGTAAGTGAGTGTGTAAGTGTGTAAGTGTGTGAGTGAGTGTGTAAGTGAGTGTGTAAGTGAGTAAGTGTGTAAGTGAGTGTGTGAGTGTGTGAGTGAGTGTGTAAGTGTGTAAGTGAGTGTGTAAGTGAGTGTGTAAGTGTGTAAGTGAGTGTGTAAGTGAGTGTGTAAGTGAGTAAGTGTGTAAGTGAGTGTGTAAGTGAGTGTGTAAGTGAGTGTGTAAGTGAGTGTGTAAGTGTGTAAGTGAGTGAGTGTGTAAGTGAGTGTGTAAGTGTGTAAGTGTGTAAGTGTGTAAGTGAGTGAGTGAGTGTGTAAGTGAGTGTGTAAGTGAGTGTGTAAGGAGTGTGTAAGTGTGTAAGTGAGTGTGTAAGTGAGTGTGTAAGTGAGTGTGTAAGTGAGTGAGTGTGTAAGTGAGTGTGTAAGTGAGTGAGTGAGTGTGTAAGTGAGTGTGTAAAGTGAGTGTGTAAGTGAGTGTGTAAGTGAGTGTGTAAGTGTGTAAGTGAGTGAGTGAGTGTGTAAGTGAGTGTGTAAGTGAGTGTGTAAGTGAGTGTGTAAGTGTGTAAGTGTGTGAGTGAGTGAGTGTGTAAGTAAGTGTGTAAGTGTGTAAGTGAGTGTGTAAGTGAGTGTGTGAGTGTGTGAGTGAGTGTGTAAGTAAGTGTGTAAGTGTGTGTGTGAGTGTGTAAGTGTGTAAGTGAGTGTGTAAGTTTGTAAGTGAGTGTGTAAGTGTGTAAGTGAGTGTGTGAGTGAGTGTGTAAGTGAGTGTGTGAGTGAGTGTGTAAGTGTGTTAGTGAGTGTGTAAGTGAGTGTGTGAGTGAGTGTGTAAGTGAGTGAGTGTGTAAGTGAGTGTGTGAGTGTGTAAGTGAGTGTGTAAGTGAGTGTGTAAGTGTGTAAGTGAGTGTGTAAGTGAGTGTGTGAGTGAGTGTGTAAGTGTGTAAGTGAGTGTGTAAGTGTGTAAGTGAGTGTGTAAGTGAGTGTGTAAGTAAGTGTGTAAGTGAGTGAGTGTGTAAGTGTGTAAGTGAGTGTGTAAGTGAGTGTGTAAGTGTGTAAGTGAGTGTGTGAGTGTGTAAGTGTGTGAGTGAGTGTGTGAGTGAGTGTGTGAGTGAGTGTGTAAGTGAGTGTGTAAGTGAGTGTGTAAGTGAGTGTGTGAGTGAGTGTGTAAGTGTGTAAGTGTGTAAGTGAGTGTGTAAGTGAGTGTGTGAGTGAGTGTGTGAGTGAGTCAGTGAGTGTGTGAGTGTGTAAGTGAGTGTGTAAGTGTGTGAGTCAGTGAGTGTGTGAGTGAGTGTGTAAGTGTGTAAGTGAGTGTGTAAGTGAGTGTGTAAGTGAGTGTGTGAGTGAGTGTGTAAGTGAGTCAGTGTGTGAGTGAGTGTGTAAGTGAGTGTGTGAGTGTGTAAGTGAGTGTGTAAGTGAGTGTGTGAGTGAGTCAGTGAGTGTGTGAGTGAGTCAGTGAGTGTGTAAGTGTGTAAGTGAGTGTGTGAGTGTGTAAGTGAGTGTGTGAGTGAGTGTGTGAGTGAGTGTGTAAGTGTGTAAGGAGTGTGTAAGTGATTGTGTGAGTCAGTGAGTGAGTGTGTGAGTGTGTAAGTGAGTGTGTGTGTGAGTGTGTAAGTTTGTAAGTGAGTGTGTAAGTAAGTGTGTAAGTGTGTAAGTGTGTAAGTGAGTGTGTAAGTGTGTAAGTGAGTGTGTAAGTGTGTAAGTGAGTGTGTAAGTGAGTGAGTGTGTAAGTGAGTGAGTGTGTAAGTGAGTGTGTAAGTGAGTGTGTAAGTGAGTGTGTAAGTGAGTGTTTGAGTGAGTGTGTGAGTGAGTGTGTGAGTGAGTGTGTGAGTGAGTGTGTAAGTGATTGTGTAAGTGTGTGAGTGAGTGTGTAAGTGAGTGTGTAAGTGAGTGTGTAAGTGAGTGTGTAAGTGAGTGTGTGAGTGAGTGTGTAAGTGTGTAAGTGAGTGTGTAAGTGAGTGTGTGAGTGAGTGTGTGAGTGAGTCAGTGAGTGTGTGAGTGTGTAAGTGAGTGTGTAAGTGTGTGAGTCAGTGAGTGTGTGAGTGAGTGTGTAAGTGTGTAAGTGAGTGTGTAAGTGAGTGTGTAAGTGAGTGTGTGAGTGAGTGTGTAAGTGAGTCAGTGTGTGAGTGAGTGTGTAAGTGAGTGTGTAAGTGAGTGTGTGAGTGTGTAAGTGAGTGTGTAAGTGAGTGTGTGAGTGAGTCAGTGAGTGTGTGAGTGAGTCAGTGAGTGTGTAAGTGTGTAAGTGAGTGTGTGAGTGTGTAAGTGAGTGTGTGAGTGAGTGTGTGAGTGAGTGTGTAAGTGTGTAAGGAGTGTGTAAGTGATTGTGTGAGTCAGTGAGTGAGTGTGTGAGTGTGTAAGTGAGTGTGTGTGTGAGTGTGTAAGTGTGTAAGTGAGTGTGTAAGTAAGTGTGTAAGTGTGTAAGTGTGTAAGTGAGTGTGTAAGTGTGTAAGTGAGTGTGTAAGTGAGTGAGTGTGTAAGTGAGTGAGTGTGTAAGTGAGTGTGTAAGTGAGTGTGTAAGTGAGTGTGTGAGTGAGTGTGTGAGTGAGTGTGTGAGTGAGTGTGTAAGTGATTTTGTAAGTGTGTGAGTGAGTGTGTAAGTGAGTGTGTAAGTGAGTGTGTGAGTGTGTAAGTGAGTGTGTAAGTGAGTGAGTGTGTAAGTGTGTAAGTGAGTGTGTAAGTGAGTGTGTAAGTGAGTGAGTGTGTAAGTGAGTGAGTAAGTGAGTGTGTAAGTGAGTGTGTAAGTGAGTGAGTGTGTGAGTGTGTGAGTGTGTAAGTGTGTAAGTGAGTGTGTGAGTGAGTGTGTGAGTGAGTGTGTAAGTGAGTGTGTGAGTGTGTAAGTGAGTGTGTGAGTGAGTGTGTAAGTGTGTAAGTGAGTGAGTGTGTAAGTGTGTAAGTGAGTGAGTCAGTGTGTGAGTCAGTGAGTGTGTGAGTGAGTGTGTAAGTGTGTAAGGAGTGTGTAAGTGAGTGTGTAAGTGTGTGACTGTGTAAGTGTGTAAGGAGTGTGTAAGTGAGTGTGTAAGTGAGTGAGTGTGTAAGTGAGTGTGTGAGTGAGTGTGTAAGTGAGTGTGTGAGTGAGTGTGTAAGTGTGTAAGTGAGTGTGTAAGTGAGTGTGTGAGTGAGTCAGTGAGTGTGTAAGTGAGTGAGTGAGTGTGTAAGTAAGTGAGTGAGTGTGTAAGTGAGTGTGTGAGTGAGTGTGTAAGTGAGTGTGTGAGTGAGTGTGTAAGTGTGTAAGTGAGTGTGTAAGTGAGTGTGTAAGTGAGTGTGTAAGTGAGTGTGTAAGTGTGTGAGTGAGTGTGTAAGTGAGTGAGTGTGTAAGTGTGTAAGTGAGTGTGTGAGTGAGTGTGTAAGTGAGTGTGTAAGTGTGTAAGTAAGTGTGTAAGGAGTGTGTGAGTGAGTGTGTAAGTGAGTGTGTAAGTGAGTGTGTGAGTGAGTGTGTGAGTGTGTAAGTGTGTAAGTGAGTGAGTGAGTGTGTAAGTGAGTGTGTAAGTGAGTGTGTAAGTGTGTGTGTGAGTGTGTAAGTGTGTAAGTGAGTGTGTGAGTGAGTGTGTGAGTGAGTGTGTAAGTGAGTGAGTGTGTAAGTGAGTGTGTGAGTGTGTAAGTGAGTGTGTAAGTGAGTGTGTGAGTGTGTGTGTGAGTGAGTCAGTGAGTGTGTGAGTGTGTAAGTGAGTGTGTGAGTGAGTGAGTGTGTGAGTGAGTGAGTGTGTAAGTGAGTGTGTAAGTGAGTGTGTAAGGAGTGTGTGAGTGAGTGAGTGTGTGAGTGAGTGAGTGTGTAAGTGAGTGTGTGAGTGAGTGTGTAAGTGAGTGTGTGAGTGTGTAAGTGTGTGTGTAAGTGTGTGAGTGAGTGTGTGAGTGTGTAAGTGTGTAAGTGAGTGAGTGAGTGTGTAAGTGAGTGTGTAAGTGAGTGTGTAAGTGTGTAAGTGAGTGAGTGAGTGTGTAATTGAGTGTGTAAGTGTGTAAGTGTGTAAGTGAGTGTGTGAGTGTGTAAGTGTGTAAGTGAGTGTGTAAGGAGTGTGTAAGTGTGTAAGTGAGTGTGTAAGTGTGTAAGTGAGTGTGTAAGTGAGTGAGTGAGTAAGTGTGTAAGTGTGTAAGTGAGTGTGTGAGTGAGTGAGTGTGTAAGTGAGTGTGTGAGTGTGTGAGTGAGTGTGTAAGTGAGTGTGTAAGTGAGTGTGTGAGTGAGTGTGTAAGTGAGTGTGTGAGTGTGTGAGTGAGTGTGTGAGTGAGTGTGTAAGTGAGTGAGTGTGTAAGTAAGTGTGTGAGTAAGTGTGTAAGTGTGTAAGTGAGTGTGTAAGTGAGTGAGTGAGTGTGTAAGTGAGTGTGTAAGTGAGTAAGTGAGTAAGTGAGTGTGTAAGTGAGTGTGTAAGTGAGTGTGTGAGTGAGTCAGTGAGTGTGTGAGTGTGTAAGTGAGTGTGTGAGTGAGTGTGTAAGTGAGTAAGTGAGTGTGTAAGGAGTGTGTGAGTGAGTGTGTGAGTGAGTGTGTGAGTGAGTCAGTGAGTGTGTGAGTGAGTGTGTAAGTGTGTGAGTGTGTGAGTGAGTGTGTAAGTGAGTGAGTCAGTGAGTGTGTGAGTGAGTGTGTGAGTGAGTGTGTAAGTGAGTGTGTAAGTGTGTAAGTGAGTGAGTGTGTAAGTGTGTAAGTGAGTGTGTAAGTGAGTGTGTAAGTGTGTAAGTGAGTGTGTAAGTGAGTGAGTGTGTAAGTGAGTGAGTGTGTAAGTGTGTAAGTGAGTGTGTAAGTGAGTGTGTAAGTGAGTGTGTAAGTGAGTGAGTGTGCAAGTGAGTGAGTGAGTGTGTAAGTGTGTAAGTGAGTGTGTGAGTGAGTGTGTAAGTGAGTGTGTAAGTGAGTGAGTGTGTAAGTGAGTGAGTGAGTGTGTAAGTGTGTAAGTGAGTGTGTGAGTGTGTAAGTGTGTAAGTGAGTGAGTAAGTGTGTGAGTGTGTAAGTGAGTGAGTGAGTGTGTAAGTGAGTGTGTAAGTGAGTGTGTAAGTGAGTGTGTAAGTGAGTGTGTTATGTAAGCGAGTGTGGGTGGGTGTAAGTGAGTGAGTGTGTGTGTGTAGTGAGTGGTGAAGTGAGTGTGTAAGTGAGTGTGTAAGTGAGTGTGTAAGTGAGTGTGTAAGTGAGTGTGGAAGGTGAGGGTGTGAGGAGTGTGTGGAGGGTGTAGAGGAGATGTGGAGGAGTGTGTGAGTAGGTGTGTGAGGTGGGTGAGGGAGTGGGAGTGAGTGTATAGAGATGTATATAAGATAGATAGATAGGATATGATAGGTAGGTATGTGAGTAGATAGATAGGTATACTCGTCGTGTAAGTGAGTAAGTGTGTAAGTGAGTAAGTGAGTGTGTAAGTGAGTGTGTAAGTGAGTGTGTGAGTGAGTCAGTGAGTGTGTGAGTGTGTAAGTGAGTGTGTGAGTGAGTGTGTAAGTGAGTAAGTGAGTGTGTAAGGAGTGTGTGAGTGAGTGTGTGAGTGAGTGTGTGAGTGAGTCAGTGAGTGTGTGAGTGAGTGTGTAAGTGTGTGAGTGTGTGAGTGAGTGTGTAAGTGAGTGAGTCAGTGAGTGTGTGAGTGAGTGTGTGGAGTGAGTGTGTAAGTGAGTGTGTAAGTGTGTAAGTGAGTGAGTGTGTAAGTGTGTAAGTGAGTGTGTAAGTGAGTGTGTAAGTGTGTAAGTGAGTGTGTAAGTGAGTGAGTGTGTAAGTGAGTGAGTGTGTAAGTGTGTAAGTGAGTGTGTAAGTGAGTGTGTAAGTGAGTGTGTAAGTGAGTGAGTGTGTAAGTGAGTGAGTGAGTGTGTAAGTGTGTAAGTGAGTGTGTGAGTGAGTGTGTACAGTGAGTGTGTAAGTGAGTGTGTAAGTGAGTGAGTGTGTAAGTGAGTGAGTGAGTGTGTAAGTGTGTAAGTGAGTGTGTGAGTGTGTAAGTGTGTAAGTGAGTGAGTAAGTGTGTGAGTGTGTAAGTGAGTGACGTGAGTGTGTAAGTGAGTGTGTAAGTGAGTGTGTAAGTGAGTGTGTAAGTGAGTGTGTAAGTGAGTAAGCGAGTGAGTGAGTGTGTAAGTGAGTGAGTGTGTAAGTGTGTAAGTGAGTGTGTAAGTGAGTGTAAGTAAGTGAGTGTGTAAGTGAGTGTGTAAGTGAGTGTGTAAGTGAGTGTGTGAGTGAGTGTGTAAGTGAGTGTGTAAGTGAGTGTGTAAGTGAGTGTGTGAGTAGGTGTGTGAGTCAGTGAGTGTGTAAGTGAGTGTGTGAGTGAGTGTGTGAGTGAGTGTGTAAGTGTGTAAGTGAGTGTGTAAGTGTGTGAGTGAGTGTGTGAGTGAGTGTGTAAGTGTGTAAGTGAGTGTGTAAGTGTGTGAGTGAGTGTGTGAGTGAGTGTGTAAGTGTGTAAGTGAGTGTGTAAGTGTGTAAGTGAGTGTGTAAGTGTGTGAGTGAGTGTGTAAGTGAGTGTGTAAGTGTGTAAGTGAGTGTGTGAGTGTGTAAGTGAGTGTGTGAGTGAGTTGTGAGTGAGTGTGTAAGTGAGTGTGTGAGTGTGTAAGTGTGTGAGTGAGTGTGTAAGTGAGTGTGTAAGTGAGTGAGTGTGTAAGTGAGTGTGTAAGTGAGTGTGTGAGTGAGTGTGTGAGTGAGTGTGTAAGTGTGTAAGTGAGTGTGTAAGTGAGTGTGTAAGTGTGTAAGTAAGTGTGTAAGTGAGTGTGTGAGTGAGTGTGTAAGTGTGTAAGTGAGTGTGTAAGTGTGTGAGTGAGTGTGTAAGTGTGTAAGTGAGTGTGTAAGGAGTGTGTAAGTGTGTAAGTGAGTGTGTGAGTAGGTGTGTGAGTCAGTGAGTGTGTAAGTGAGTGTGTGAGTGAGTGTGTGAGTGAGTGTGTAAGTAAGTGTGTAAGTGAGTGAGTCAGTAAGTGTGTGAGTGAGTGGCTATCGAGCAGTGGAGAGAGCCCGGCCACCTGCGAGCGCGCGCGCGGCTCGTGGCGGTCTAGCAGCAGGTGCCGTGGACTCTCGGGCAGCCAGGGCAGCAGCAGCAGCTGCAGGGCGGCAGGGAGGCGGGCAGGGACAGAGCCAGGGGCCACAGATGGGGCTCGCCCATCACCTGCCTGGGGGGGGAGGGGTGGGGAGGGTGGGGGAGGGGGAGGGGATGGGGGGAGGGAGTAGAAGGGGAGGAGGTGGGGGAAGGAGGGGGGAGGGGGTGGGGGGAATGAGGGGGTTGGGGGTTGTGGGGTGGGGGGAGGGAGAGGGCGGGGGCACGGGGTGGTGGGTGAAGGTGGGGGTTGGGGGGAGGGGGTGGGGGGAGGGGATGGGGGAGGGAGTTGAAGGGGTTGGGGGAGGAGGGAGGGGGGGGTATGGGAGGGTTGGGGGGAGGGGTAGGGGGAGGGAGTTGAAGGGGTGGGGGGAGGGGGGGTATGGGAGGGGTGGGGGGAGGGGTGGGGAGGGGGAGAGTGAAGGGGAGGGGGGATGGGGGAGAGAGGGGGAGTGGGGGGAGGGGATGAGGGGAGGGAGTAGAAGAGGAGGGGGTGGGGGGTGGGGGGAAGGAGGGGGAGGGGTGGGGTGAGGGGGGAGGGGGATCGGTGGGGGGAGGGGAGGGTGGGGGAGGGTGGGGTGAGGGGTGGGGGGAGGGGTAGAATGGAGGGGGAGGGAGTAGAAGGGGAGGGGGCGATTGGGTGGGGGAAGGAGGGGGAGGGGGTGGGGGGGAATGTGGGGGTTGCGGGGAGGGGGTGGGGGGAGGGAGAGGGGAGAAGGAGGGGGAGGGAGTAAAAGAGGAGGGGGTGGGGGGTGGGGGGAAGCAGAGGGGGCGGGGGCAAGGGTGGGGGGTGAAGGTGGGGGTTGGGGGGAGGGAGTTGAAGGGGTTGGGGGAGGAGGGAGGGGGGTATGGGAGGGATGGGGGGAGGGGTGGGTGGGGGAGAAGGGGGGGAGGGGTAGAAGGGGTGAGGGGGGGGGAGGGAGGGGGGTAGAAGGGGAGGGGGGATGGGGTTGGGGGGAGGAGGGAGGAGGGGGAGGGGTGGGGGAAGGGTGATGAGAGGGGGGAGAAGGGGGGGGAAGTGTCACCTACTACACTACACTATACACTAAACACACACACACACCACCATCAAAATCACCACGACCACCATCACCACCACCACCACCATCACCACCACCCCCATTACCACCACCCCCACCACCACCCCGACCACTCACTTGAGCCCCACCAGCTGGCCCACGATGAGCCCGATGGTACAGAAGATGATGGTGGTCATGCTGAGGGCACCACGCTGACTCTGGAGGGCGCTCTCGCCGAGGTACATCGGCTGCAGATTCAACCCGATACCTGAGGCCACCCACAGGGTTTAGTGTCAATCACAGAGAGAGAGAGAGACTCACGCAGGGTTCAGTGTTAATCACAGAGAGAGACTCCCACAGGGTTCAGTGTTAATCACAGAGACTCCCACAGGGTTCAGTGTCAATCACAGAGAGAGACTCACACAGAGTTCAGTGTTAATCACTGAGAGAGACTCCCACAGGGTTCAGTGTCAATCACAGAGGGAGAGAGACTCTCACAGGGTTCAGTGTTAATCACAGAGAGAGACTCACACAGGGTTCAGTGTTAATCACTGAGTGAGAGACTCCCACAGGGTTCAGTGTTAATCACAGAGAGAGACTCACACAGGGTTCAGTGTTAATCACAGAGAGAGACTCTCACAGGGTTCAGTGTTAATCACAGAGAGAGACTCACACAGGGTTCAGTGTTAATCACAGAGAGAGACTCACACAGGGTTCAGTGTTAATCACAGAGAGAGAGACTCACACAGGGTTCAGTGTTAATCACTGAGAGAGACTCACACAGGGTTCAGTGTTAATCACTGAGAGAGACTCCCACAGGGTTCAGTGTTAATCACAGAGAGGAGACTCCCACAGGGTTCAGTGTTAATCACAGAGAGAGACTCACACAGGGTCCAGTGTTAATCACAGAGAGAGACTCCCACAGGGTTCAGTGTTAATCACAGAGAGAGACTCACACAGAGTTCAGTGTTAATCACAGAGAGAGACTCACACATGGTTCAGTGTTAATCACGGAGAGAGACTCACACAGGGTTCAGTGTTAATCACAGAGAGAGACTCACGCAGGGTTCAGTGTTAATCACAGAGAGAGACTCCCACAGGGTTCAGTGTTAATCACAGAGAGAGACTCACACAGGGTTCAGTGTTAATCACAGAGAGAGACTCCCACAGGGTTCAGTGTTAATCACAGAGAGAGACTCACACAGGGTCCAGTGTTAATCACAGAGAGAGACTCCCACAGGGTTCAGTGTTAATCACAGAGAGAGACTCACACAGAGTTCAGTGTTAATCACAGAGAGAGACTCACACATGGTTCAGTGTTAATCACGGAGAGAGACTCACACAGGGTTCAGTGTTAATCACAGAGAGAGACACAGGGTTCAGTGTTAATCACAGAGAGAGACTCACACAGGGTTCAGTGTTAATCACAGAGAGAGACTCTCACAGGGTTCAGTGTTAATCACAGAGGGAGACTCACACAGGGTTCAGTGTTAATCACAGAGAGAGACTCACACAGGGTTCAGTGTTAATCACAGAGAGAGACTCACACAGGGTTCAGTGTTAATCACTGAGAGAGACTCACACAGAGTTCAGTGTTAATCACGGAGAGAGACTCCCACAGGGTTCAGTGTTAATCACAGAGAGAGACTCCCACAGGGTTCAGTGTTAATCACAGAGACTCACACAGAGTTCAGTGTTAATCACAGAGAGAGACTCACACAGGGTTCAGTGTTAATCACAGAGAGAGACTCCCACAGGGTTCAGTGTTAATCACAGAGAGAGACTCCCACAGGGTTCAGTGTCAATCACCGATAGGGCTCAGCATTAATCACCGATAGGGTTCAGTGTCAATCACAGAGACTCACACAGGGTTCAGTGTTAATCACAGAGAGAGACTCACACAGGGTCCAGTGTTAATCACAGAGAGAGACTCACACAGGGTTCAGTGTTAATCACAGAGACTCACACAGGGTTCAGTGTTAATCACAGAGACTCACACACGGTTCAGTGTTAATCACAGAGACTCACACAGGGTTCAGTGTTAATCACAGAGAGAGACTCCCACAGGGTTCAGTGTTAATCACAGAGAGAGATTCACACAGGGTTCAGTGTTAATCACAGAGAGAGAGACTCACACAGGGTTCAGTGTTAATCACAGAGAGAGAGACTCACACAGGGTTCAGTGTTAATCACAGAGACTCCCACAGGGTTCAGTGTCAATCACAGAGAGAGACTCACACAGGGTTCAGTGTTAATCACAGAGAGAGACTCACACAGGATTCAGTGTTAATCACAGAGAGAGACTCACACAGGGTTCAGTGTTAATCACAGAGAGAGACTCACACAGAGTTCAGTGTTAATCACAGAGAGAGACTCACACAGGGTTCAGTGTTAATCACAGAGAGAGACTCACACAGGGTTCAGTGTTAATCACAGAGAGAGAGTCTCACACAAGGTTCAGTGTTAATCACAGAGACTCCCACAGGGTTCAGTGTTAATCACAGAGACTCCCACAGGGTTCAGTGTTAATCACAGAGACTCACACAGGGTTCAGTGACAATCACAGAGAGAGACTCACACAAGGTTCAGTGTCAATCACAGAGAGAGACTCCCACAGGATTCAGTGTCAATCACAGAGAGAGACTCAGACAGGGTTCAGTGTTAATAACAGAGAGAGACTCACACAGGGTTCAGTGTTAATCACAGAGAGAGACTCACACAGGGTTCAGTGTTAATCACAGAGAGAGACTCACACAGGGTTCAGTGTTAATCACAGAGAGAGAGTCTCACACAGGGTTCAGTGTTAATCACTGAGAGAGACCCACAGGGTTCAGTGTTAATCACAGAGAGAGAGACTCACACAGGGTTCAGTGTTAATCACAGAGACTCCCACTGGGTTCAGTGTCAATCACAGAGAGAGAGACTCACTCAGGGTTCAGTGTTAATCACAGAGAGAGACTCACACAGGGTTCAGTGTCAATCACAGAGAGAGACTCACACAGGGTTCAGTGTCAATCACAGAGAGAGACTCACACAGGGTTCAGTGTTAATCACAGAGAGAGACTCACACAAGGTTCAGTGTTAATCACTGAGAGAGAGACTCTCACAGGGTTCAGTGTTAATCACAGAGACTCCCACAGGGTTCAGTGTTAATCACAGAGAGAGACTCCCACAGGGTTCAGTGTTAATCACAGAGAGAGAGAGACTCTCACAGGGTTCAGTGTTAATCACAGAGACTCCCACAGGGTTCAGTGTTAATCACAGAGAGAGACTCCCACAGGGTTCAGTGTTAATCACTGAGAGAGAGACTCCCACAGGGTTCAGTGTTAATCATAGAGAGAGACTCACACAGGGTTCAGTGTTAATCACAGAGAGAGACTCACACAGGGTTCAGTGTTAATCACAGAGAGAGACTCACACAGGGTTCAGTGTTAATCACAGAGAGAGACTCACACAGGGTTCAGTGTTAATCACAGAGAGAGACTCCCACAGGGTTCAGTGTTAATCACAGAGAGAGACTCCCACAGGGTTCAGTGTCAATCAGAGAGAGAGACTCACACAGGGTTCAGTGTTAATCACAGAGAGAGACTCCCACAGGGTTCAGTGTTAATCACTGAGAGAGACTCACACAGAGTTCAGTGTTAATCATAGAGAGAGACTCACACAGGGTTCAGTGTTAATCACAGAGAGAGACTCCCACAGGGTTCAGTGTTAATCACAGAGAGAGACTCACACAGGGTTCAGTGTTAATCACAGAGAGACACCCACAGGGTTCAGTGTTAATCACAGAGAGAGACTCCCACAGGGTTCAGTGTCAATCACAGAGAGAGAGACTCACACAGGGTTCAGTGTTAATCACAGAGAGAGACTCACACAGGGTCCAGTGTTAATCACAGAGAGAGACTCACACAGGGTTCAGTGTTAATCACAGAGAGAGATTCCCACAGGGTTCAGTGTTAATCACCCATAGGGTTCAGTGTTAATCACCGATAGGGTTCAGTGTTAATCACCGATAGGGTTCAGTGTTAATCACCGATAGGGTTCAGTGTTAATCACCGATAGGGTTCAGTGTTAATCACCGATAGGGTTCAGTGTTAATCACCGATAGGGCTCAGCGTTAATCACCGATAGGGTTCAGTGTTAATCACCGATAGGGTTCAGTGTTAATCACCGATAGGGTTCAGTGTTAATCACAGATAGGGTTCAGTGTTAATCACCGATAGGGTTCAGTGTTAATCACCGATAGGGTTCAGTGTTAATCACCGATAGGGTTCAGTGTTAATCACCGATAGGGCTCAGTGTTAATCACCGATAGGGTTCAGTGTTAATCACCGATAGGGTTCAGCGTTAATCACCGATAGGGTTCAGTGTTAATCACCGATAGGGTTCAGTGTTAATCACCGATAGGGCTCAGTGTTAATCACCGATAGGGCTCAGCGTTAATCACCGATAGGGTTCAGTGTTAATCACCGATAGGGTTCAGTGTTAATCACCGATAGGGCTCAGCGTTAATCACCGATAGGGTTCAGTGTTGATCACCGATAGGGTTCAGTGTTAATCACTGAGTGAGAGACTCCCACAGGGTTCAGTGTTAATCACCGATAGGGCTCAGTGTTAATCACCGATAGGGTTCAGCGTTAATCACAGATAGGGTTCAGCGTTAATCACCGATAGGGTTCAGTGTTAATCACCGATAGGGTTCAGTGTTAATCACCGATAGGGTTCAGTGTTAATCACCGATAGGGTTCAGTGTTAATCACCGATAGGGCTCAGCATTAATCACCGATAGGGTTCAGTGTTAATCACCGATAGGGCTCAGCGTTAATCACCGATAGGGTTCAGTGTTAATCACCGATAGGGTTCAGTGTTAATCACCGATAGGGTTCAGTGTTAATCACCGATAGGGCTCAGTGTTAATCACCGATAGGGTTCAGTGTTGATCACCGATAGGGTTCAGTGTTAATCACTGAGTGAGAGACTCCCACAGGGTTCAGTGTTAATCACCGATAGGGCTCAGTGTTAATCACCGATAGGGTTCAGCGTTAATCACCGATAGGGTTCAGTGTTAATCACCGATAGGGTTCAGTGTTAATCACCGATAGGGCTCAGTGTTAATCACCGATAGGGCTCAGCGTTAATCACCGATAGGGTTCAGTGTTAATCACCGATAGGGTTCAGTGTTAATCACCGATAGGGCTCAGCGTTAATCACCGATAGGGTTCAGTGTTGATCACCGATAGGGTTCAGTGTTAATCACTGAGTGAGAGACTCCCACAGGGTTCAGTGTTAATCACCGATAGGGCTCAGTGTTAATCACTGATAGGGTTCAGCGTTAATCACAGATAGGGTTCAGCGTTAATCACCGATAGGGTTCAGTGTTAATCACCGATAGGGTTCAGTGTTAATCACCGATAGGGTTCAGTGTTAATCACCGATAGGGTTCAGTGTTAATCACCGATAGGGCTCAGCGTTAATCACCGATAGGGTTCAGCGTTAATCACCGATAGGGCTCAGCGTTAATCACCGATAGGGCTCAGCGTTAATCACCGATAGGGTTCAGTGTTGATCACCGATAGGGTTCAGTGTTAATCACTGAGTGAGAGACTCCCACAGGGTTCAGTGTTAATCACCGATAGGGCTCAGTGTTAATCACCGATAGGGTTCAGCGTTAATCACAGATAGGGTTCAGCGTTAATCACCGATAGGGTTCAGTGTTAATCACCGATAGGGTTCAGTGTTAATCACCGATAGGGTTCAGTGTTAATCACCGATAGGGTTCAGTGTTAATCACCGATAGGGCTCAGCGTTAATCACCGATAGGGTTCAGTGTTAATCACCGATAGGGCTCAGCGTTAATCACCGATAGGGTTCAGTGTTAATCACCGATAGGGTTCAGTGTTAATCACCGATAGGGTTCAGTGTTAATCACCGATAGGGCTCAGTGTTAATCACCGATAGGGTTCAGTGTTGATCACCGATAGGGTTCAGTGTTAATCACTGAGTGAGAGACTCCCACAGGGTTCAGTGTTAATCACCGATAGGGCTCAGTGTTAATCACCGATAGGGTTCAGCGTTAATCACCGATAGGGTTCAGTGTTAATCACCGATAGGGTTCAGTGTTAATCACCGATAGGGCTCAGTGTTAATCACCGATAGGGCTCAGCGTTAATCACCGATAGGGTTCAGTGTTAATCACCGATAGGGTTCAGTGTTAATCACCGATAGGGCTCAGCGTTAATCACCGATAGGGTTCAGTGTTGATCACCGATAGGGTTCAGTGTTAATCACTGAGTGAGAGACTCCCACAGGGTTCAGTGTTAATCACCGATAGGGCTCAGTGTTAATCACTGATAGGGTTCAGCGTTAATCACAGATAGGGTTCAGCGTTAATCACCGATAGGGTTCAGTGTTAATCACCGATAGGGTTCAGTGTTAATCACCGATAGGGTTCAGTGTTAATCACCGATAGGGTTCAGTGTTAATCACCGATAGGGCTCAGCGTTAATCACCGATAGGGTTCAGCGTTAATCACCGATAGGGCTCAGCGTTAATCACCGATAGGGTTCAGTGTTAATCACCGATAGGGCTCAGCGTTAATCACCGATAGGGTTCAGTGTTAATCACCGATAGGGTTCAGTGTTAATCACAGACAGGGCTCAGCGTTAATCACCGATAGGGTTCAGTGTTAATCACCGATAGGGCTCAGCGTTAATCACCGATAGGGCTCAGTGTTAATCACCGATAGGGTTCAGTGTTAATCACCGATAGGGTTCAGTGTTAATCACTGAGTGAGAGACTCTCACAGGGTTCAGTGTTAATCACCGATAGGGCTCAGTGTTAATCACCGATAGGGCTCAGCGTTAATCGATTTTTCCAGACGAGGGCACTGAGGAGTCACCGCTGTTGATGCCCATGACGAGGCGCCCGGCGATGAGGAGCTCGAAAGATTCGACGGCACGGCTGAGGCCCATCATCAGCGCCGCGGAGATCGTGAAGGCGTTGCTGGCGAGCAGTCCGTTCCGTCTGGAGCGTCGCTCCGGCGGCGACGGCGGCGGCATCGTCATCATCGTCGTCGTCATCGTCGTCATAATCGTCATCATCATCGTCATCATCATCGTCGTCATAATCGTCATCATCATCGTCATCATCATCGTCATCATCATCGTCATCATCATCGTCATCATCATCGTCGTCATAATCGTCATCATCATCGTCATCATCATCGTCGTCATAATCGTCATCATCATCGTCATCATCATCGTCATCATCATCGTCATCATCATCGTCGTCAACATCATCGTCATCATCGTCATCATCGTCATCATCATCGTCATTGTCATCATCGTCATCATCATCGTCATCATAATCGTCATCGTCATCATCGTCATCATCGTCATCATCGTCATCATCATCGTCATTGTCATCATCGTCATCATCATCATCATCGTCGTCATCATCGTCATCATAATCGTCATCATCATCGTCATCATCATCGTCATTGTCATCATCGTCATCATCATCGTCGTCAACATCGTCATCATCGTCATCGTCGTCGTCAACATCATCGTCATCATCGTGGTCATCATCATTGTTATCATCGTCATCGTCGTCGTCAACATCGTCATCATCATCGTCATTATCGTCATCATCATCATCGTCATAATCGTCGTCATCACCATCATCGTCATCATCGTCGTCATGGTCATCATCATCGTCGTCCTCACCATCATCGTAGTCATCGTCATCGTCATCACCATCATCGTCATCACCATCATCGTCGTCATCGTCATCATCGTCGTCGTTATTATCATCATCATCGTCATCATCGTCGTCATCACCATCATCAGCATCGTCATCGGCGTCATCATCATCGTCGTCATCATCATCGTCGTCATCATCATCATCATCGTCATCATCAGCAGCAGGTCACTCACCTATAGACCTAATTACTCACTCATCCACTCACTCACTCACTCTCATCCACTCACTCATCCACCAATATCACTCATCCACCCACTCACTCATCCACCCACTCACTCACTCATCCACTCTCTCACTCACCAACCCACTCACTCATCCACCCACCCACCCACTCTCATCCACTCACTCACCCACTCACTCACTCACCCACTCATCCACTCACTCATCCACTCACTCACTCACTCACCCACTTTCATCCACTCACTCATCCACTCATCCACTCACCCACTCACCCACCCACTCAATCATCCACTCACTCACACACTCATTCATTCACTCAACCACTCACCCACTAACTCACTCATCCACTCACCCACTAACTCACTCATCCACTCACTCACTCACTCACCCCGTCACCCCCTCAGCCACTCATTCATCTACTCACTCATCCACTCACCCCCTCACTCATCCACTCACCCCCTCACTCATCCACTCACCCCCTCACCGACCCCCTCACCCACTCACCCACTCACTCACCAACTCACTCACCCACCCACTCACCCACTCACTCACTCACCCACTCACTCACCCACTCACCCACTCACTCTCTCACTCACCCACTCACCCACTCACTCACCCACTCACTCACCCCCTCACCCCCTCACTCACTCATCCACTCACTCAATCACTCACTCATCCACTCACTCACTCACCCACCCACTCACCCACTCACTCACTCACCCACTCACTCACCCACTCACTCACTCACTCACCCACTCACTCACCCACTCACTCACCCCCTCACCCACCAACTCACCCCCTCACTCACCCACTCACTCACTCATCCACTCACTCACTCACTCATCCACTCACTCACTCATTCATCCACTCACCCCCTCCCTCACCCCCCTCACCCCCCTCACCCCCCCCCCCCCTCACCTTCCCACCCTGACTGCGAGGGGCCCCGCCAGCAAGGCCCCCAGAAGGCCCCCAGCCGTGTAGGCGGCCACGACGAGAGACCAGAGCAGAAGCAGCCCGGCTGGGCTCACCGCCTCGCCGTGGCGAGACAGCCACGTGGCGTTCATGAACTCCTGCACGGCCTGGAGGCAGCGGCAGCAGCAGCAGCATCAGCATCAGCAGCAGCAGTAGCATCATCATCATCAGTAGCAGCATCATCATCATCAGCATCATCATCATCAGTAGCATCATCATCAGTATCATCATCAGTAGCATCATCATCAGTAGCAGCAGTAGCATCATCATCAGCGGCATCATCAGCATCATCATCAGTAGCATCATCATCATCGGCATCATCATCAGTAGCAGCAGTAGCATTAGTAGCATCATCATCAGCAGCAGCAGTAGCATCAGTAGCATCATCATCAGTAGCAGCAGTAGCATCAGTAGCATCATCATCAGTAGCAGCAGTAGCATCAGTAGCATCATCATCAGCATCATCATCAGTAGCAGCAGTAGCATCAGTAGCATCATCATCATCAGCAGCAGCAGTAGCATCAGTAGCATCATCATCAGTAGCAGCAGTAGCATCAGTAGCATCATCATCAGCAGCAGCAGCATCATCAGCATCATCAGTAGCATCATCATCAGTAGCATCATCATCATCAGCAGCATTATCAGTAGCTGCAGCATTAGTAGCATCAGTAGCATCAGCAGCAGCAGCAGCATCATCAGTATCATCATCAGTAGCATCATCATCATCAGCAGCAGCATCATCATCAGCAGCATCAGTATCATCATCAGCAGCAGCATCATCAGCATCATCAGTATCATCATCAGTAGCATCATCATCAGCAGCATTATCAGTAGCTGCAGCATCAGTAGCATCAGTAGCATCAGTAGTAGCAGCAGCAGCAGCATCACCATCATCATCATCAGTATCATCATCAGTAGCATCATCATCAGTAGCATCATCATCATCAGCAGCATTATCAGTAGCTGCAGCATTAGTAGCATCAGTAGCATCAGTAGTAGCAGCAGCAGCAGCATCATCAGTATCATCATCAGTAGCATCATCATCATCAGCAGCAGCATCATCATCAGCAGCATCAGTATCATCAGCAGCAGCAGCATCATCAGCATCATCAGTATCATCATCAGTATCATCATCAGTAGCATCATCATCATCAGTATCATCATCAGTATCATCATCATCAGCAGCAGCATCATCAGCAGCAGTAGCTGCATCATCAGCATCATCATCATCAGTAGCAGAAGCATCATCATCAGTAACATCACCATCAGCAGCATCATCAGCAGCATCGGCATCATCATCATCATCATCCGCAGCAGCAGCAGTAGCAGCATCATCGTCATCAGCAGCAGCCGCAGCATCATCATAATCATCATCAGCAGCAGCAGTAGCAGAAGCAGCATCATCAGCATCATCAGCAGCAGCAGAAGAATCAGCAGCAGTAGCAGCATCAGCAGCATCGTCATCAGCAGTAGCATCAACTTCATCATCATTATCAACAACATTACCACCACCATCACCACCACCCCCACCACCATCACCACCACCACCACCGCCATCACCACCACCATCACCACCACCATCACCACCACCACCATCACCACCACCCCCACCACCCCCACCACCACCATCACCACCATCACCACCACGACCACCACCACCACTACCACCACCACCATCACCACCACCACCCCCATCACCACCACCACCCCCATCACCCCCACCACAACCACCACCACCATCACCACCCCCACCACCACCACCCCCACCACCATCACCATCACCACCACCATCACCACCACCATCACCACCATCACCACCACAACCACCACCACCATCACCACCCCCACCACCCCCACCACCCCCACCACCACCATCACCACCCCCACCACCACCCCCATCACCCCCACCACCACCATCACCACCCCCACCACCACCACCCCCACCACCATCACCATCACCACCCCCACCACCACCCCCATCACCCCCACCACCACCACCACCATCACCACCACCACCACCATCACCACCCCCACCACCACCACCCCCACCACCATCACCATCACCACCACCATCACCACCACCCCCACCACCACCATCACCACCCCCACCACCACCACCATCACCACCACCACCACCATCACCACCCCCACCACCACCCCCATCACCCCCATCACCACCACCACCATCACCACCACCACCACCATCACCACCCCCACCACCACCACCATCACCACCACCACCGCCATCACCACCACCATCACCACCACCCCCATCACCCCCATCACCACCACCATCATCACCCCCACCACCACCCCCATCACCCCCATCACCACCACCATCACCACCACCACCACCACCATCACCACCACCATCACCACCACCCCCACCACCACCACCATCACCACCATCACCACCACCCCCACCACCACCCCCATCACCCCCATCACCACCACCATCACCACCCCCACCACCACCACCACCACCATCACCACCATCACCACCACCACCACCACCATCACCACCACCACCATCACCACCACCCCCACCACCACCACCATCACCACCATCACCACCACCCCCACCACCACCCCCATCACCCCCATCACCACCACCATCACCACCACCACCACCATCACCACCACCCCCACCACCACCACCATCACCACCATCACCACGACCATCACCACCATCATCACCACCACCATCACCACCACCACCATCACCACCCCCACCACCACGCCCATCACCCCCACCACCACCATCACCACCACCATCACCACCACCACCATCACCACCACCACCATCACCACCACCACCATCACCACCATCACCATCACCACCACCACCACCACCCCCACCACCACCAACACCACCACCACCATCACCACCACCACCACCACCTTGGTGGGCGAGTTGATGAGTGTGAGGTTGAGGCCGAACTGGAAGCTGCCTCCAATCGCCGTTGCCGTGGCCAAGAGGCACATCCGGAACGTCGCCAACTGCATGCGCACAAAGACAAAGAACACCCAGGTAGCCTCCACCAGGGCTGCAGGGGCAAGTGCTGTGAGCACAGCAAAGTACAGCCAAAGGGCACCCGGGTAGCCTCCACCAAGGCTGCAGGGGGCAAGTGCTGTGAGCACACCAAAGTACAGACAAAGGGCACCCAGGTAGCCTCCACCAGGGCTGCAGGGGCAAGTGCTGTGAGCACACCAAAGTACAGACAAAGAACACCCGGATAGCCTCTACCAGGGATGCAGGGGCAAGTGCTGTTAGCACGGCAAAGTACAGACAAAGAACACCCGGATAGCCTCTACCAGGGATGCAGGGGCAAGTGCTGTTAGCACGGCAAAGTACAGACAAAGGGCACCCAGGTAGCCTCCACCAGGGATGCAGGGGCAAGTGCTGTGAGCACACCAAAGTACAGACAAAGGGCACCCAGGTAGCCTCCACCAGGGCTGCAGGGGCAAGTGCTGTGAGCACAGCAAAGTACAGACAAAGGGCACCCAGGTAGCCTCCACCAGGGCTGCAGGGGCAAGTGCTGTGAGCACAGCAAAGTACAGACAAAGGAGATCCAGGTAGCCTCCACCAGGGCTGCAGGGGTAAGTGCTGTTAGCACGGCAAAGTACAGACAAAGGACACCCGGGTAGCCTCTACCAGGGATGCAGGGGCAAGTGCTGTGAGCACGGCAAAGTACAGACAAAGGGCACCCAGGTAGCCTCTACCAGGGATGCAGGGGCAAGTGCTGTGAGCACAGCAAAGTAAAGACAAAGGACACCCGAGTAGCCTCTACCAGGGATGCAGGGGCAAGTGCTGTGAGCACACCAAAGTACAGACAAAGGGCACCGGGGTAGCCTCCACCAAGGCTGCAGGGGGCAAGTGCTGTTAGCACGGCAAAGTACAGACAAAGGACACCCAGGTAACCTCTACCAGGGCTGCAGGGGGCAAGTGCTGTGATCACAGCAAAGTACAGACAAAGGAGATCCAGGTAGCCTCCACCAGGGCTGCAGGGGCAAGTGCTGTGAGCACAGCAAAGTACAAACAAAGGACACCCAGGTAGCCTCCACCGGGGCTGCAGGGGGCAAGTGCTGTGAGCACGGCAAAGTACAGACAAAGGATACCCGGGTAGCCTCCAACAGTGACACAACAACAACCGCCATTCGCCACTAAGTGGCGGTGACGTCACCACGATGCTTGTGCCAGGCTATGTGCACCTTGAGGCTATCACGTGGAGTGTCGAACGCCCGCTGGCAGGAGGTCACGGGGCAGACCCAGGTGCCACGGGTCGACTGACTGAGACGACTGGCTGATGCACCACCTGTGGCCCCTACTGTGCCAACCTGCTGTGCTTTAGCCACCCGGCGCTCCGCTCGTTGTTGTGAGCGTCGCTCCTCCGCCCTCCGTTGTTGTTGCTGGAGGGCGACTGCCTCCCAACTGCCCATTACCTCACTGTGCACCTAGCCTGGCACTGCCCAGGAGCAGCGTCCTTCACGAGCCTCCTCCACAGAGGCCGATCTTGACACCGCTGGTACCAGTCAACGGCAAGTCCACTCAGCTCCACGTCCTCCCGTACCACGTCACTCCATCTCTTCTCTAGCCCGTGTCACTCACCCACTCACCCACCCACTCACCCACCCACTCACCCACCCACTCACTAACTCACCCACCCACCCACTCACTCACCCACCCACTCACCCACCCATCATTCCATCTATTCTCTAGCCCGTGTCACCCACTCACTCACCCACTCAGTCACCCACTCACTCACCCACCCACTCACCCACTCACCCACCCATCACTCCATCTCTTCTCTAGCCCGTGTCACTCACCCACCAACTCACGCACTCACTCACCCACTCACCCATCACTCACTCACCCACTCACTCACTCACCTACTCACTCACCCACCCACTCACCCACTCACCCACCCACTCACCCACCCACCCAATCACCCACTCACTCACTCACCCACCCACTCACCCACCTACCCCCTCACTCGCCCCCTCACCCACCCGCTCACTCACCCACTCACTCACTCACTCACCCACTCACTCACTCACCCATCACTCACTCACCCATCACTCACTCACCCATCACTTACTCACCCACTCACTCCCTCACTCAACCATCACTCCATCTCTTCTCTAGCCCGTGCTACTCACCCACCCACTCACTCACCCACTTATCCACCCACTCACTCACTCACACATCACTCACCCACCCACTCACTCAAACACTCACTCACCCACCCACCCACTCAGCCACCCACTCACTCAGCCACCCACCCACTCAGCCATCCACCCACTCAGCCACCCACCCACTCACCCACCCACCCACTCACCCACCCACCCACTCACCCACCCACCCACCCACTCACCCACCCACCCACCCACTAACCCACCCACCCACCCACTCACCCACCCACCCATCACTCACTCACCCACTCATCACTCACTCACCCCCTCACCCCCTCACCCACCCATCACTCACCCACTCACTCACACACCACTCACTCACCCACTCACTCACTCACCCACTCACCCACTCACTCACTCACCCACTCACCCACTCACTCACACTCACACACTCACTCACTCACCCACCCACTCACCCACCCACTCACCCACTCACCCACCCACTCACCCACCCACTCACTCACTCCATCTCTTCTCCATTTAATCTGGTTTTTGTTCACACGTTACGTGCGTTTGTACATTTACTAAAAAAGGAGAAGATACTAAATGTTTAACTTTAATTCTCGAGAATGGCCAGCCAGGGTGTTCAGGTCGTAATAATTAAGGCGGTACAATCATTGACGGTGGTGGTGTGTCGCCTTCCACACGGATTAACGCTGTTACATAAACACTGCTGGGGGTCTGACCCGTGACCTGCACCTAGCCTGGCACAGCACTCAACCCATGGCACCTGCTGGGTACGACCCGTGACCTCCTGGTGCACCTAGCCTGGCACAGCGGGGACAACCCATGGAACCTTGCTGGGTCTGTCCCGTGACCTCCTGGTGCACCTAGCCTGGCACAGCGGGGACAACCCATGGCACCTGCTGGGTCTGTCAAGTGACCTCCTGGTGCACCTAGCCTGGCACAGCGGTACAACCCATGGCACGTGCTGGGTTCTGTCCCGTGACCTCCATGCACCTAGCCTGGCACAGCGGGACAACCGATGGCACGTGCTGGGTCTGTCCCGTCACCTCCATGCACCTAGCCTGGCACAGCCACTACAACCCATGGCACGTGCTGGGTTCTGTCCCGTGACCTCCATGCACCTAGCCTGGCACAGCACTCAACCCATGGCACGTGCTGGGTCTGTCCCGTGACCTCCTGGTGCACCTAGCCTGGCACAGCGGTACAACCCATGGCACGTGCTGGGTCTGTCCCGTGACCTCCTGGTGCACCTAGCCTGGCACAGCGGTACAACCCATGGCACGTGATGGGTCTGTCCCGTGACCTCCTGGTGCACCTAGCCTGGCACAGCGGTACAACCCATGGCACGTGATGGGTCTGTCCCGTGACCTCCTGGTGCACCTAGCCTGGCACAGCACTACAACCCGTGGCACGTGCTGGGTTCAGTCCCGTGACCTCCATGCACCTAGCCTGGCACAGCGGTACAACCCATGGCACGTGCTGGGTTCTGTCCCGTGACCTCCTGGTGCACCTAGCCTGGCACAGCGGTACAACCCATGGCACGTGCTGGGTCTGTCCCGTGACCTCCATGCACCTAGCCTGGCACAGCGGTACAACCCATGGCACCGGCTGGGTCTGTCCCGTAACCTGCACCTAGCCTGGCACAGCGGTACATCCCATGGCACGTGCTGGGTCTGTCCCGTGACCTCCTGGTGCACCTAGCCTGGCACAGCGGTACAACCCATGGCACGTGATGGGTCTGTCCCGTGACCTCCTGGTGCACCTAGCCTGGCACAGCGGTACAACCCATGGCACCTTGCTGGGTCTGTCCCGTGACCTCCTGCCATCCTGGCGTTCGAGACACTTCAACGTGCACCTAGCCTGGCACAAGCGCCGTGGTTGTCTGTGCGTGATGCCTCTAGGTCGACTCAGCAGGGGCCGTGTGTAGACATCGTCACTAGGGGAGAGGCAAAGGAGGCCGGGCGGACGCGATGCTGTCCACAACTTGCACCTACAGCCTGCTAGAGGCTACCCGGGGGAGCTTTGTCTGTGTGTAGGTGCTGCTACTCGCTACTAACAGCACTTGCCCCTACAGCCTTGCTAGAGGCTACCAGGGGGAGCTTTGTCTGTGTGTAGGTGCTGCTACTCGCTACTAACAGCACTTGCCCCTACAGCCAGCTAGAGGCTACCCGGGGGAGCTTTGTCTGTGTGTAGGTGCTGCTGCTACTCGCTACTAACAGCACTTGCCCCTATAGCCTTGCTAGAGGCTACACGGGGGATCTTTGTCTGTGTGTAGGTGCTGCTACTCGCTACTAACAGCACTTGCCCCTACAGCCTTGCTAGAGGCTACCAGAGGGATCTTTATCTGTGTGTAGGTGCTGCTGCTACTCGCTACTAACAGCACTTGCCGCTACAGCCTGCTAGAGGCTACCTGGGGGATCTTTGTCTGTGTGTAGGTGCTGCTACTCGCTACTAACAGCACTTGCCCCTACAGCCTGCTAGAGGCTACACGGGGGATCTTTGTCTGTGTGTAGGTGCTGCTACTCGCTACTAACAGCACTTGCCCCTACAGCCTTGCTAGAGGCTACCAGGGGATCTTTATCTGTGTGTAGGTGCTGCTGCTACTCGCTACTAACAGCACTTGCCGCTACAGCCTGCTAGAGGCTACCTGGGGGATCTTTGTCTGTGTGTAGGTGCTGCTACTCGCTACTAACAGCACTTGCCCCTACAGCCTGCTAGAGGCTACACCGGGGAGCTTTGTCTGTGTGTAGGTGCTGCTACTCGCTACTAACAGCGCTTGACCCTACAGCCTTGCTAGAGGCTACATGGGGGAGCTTTGTCTGTGTGTAGGTGCTGCTACTCGCTACTAACAGCACTTGCCCCTACAGACTGCTAGAGGCTACCTGGGGGAGCTTTGTCTGTGTGTAGGTGCTGCTACTCGCTACTAACAGCACTTGCCCCTACAGCCTGCTAGAGGCTACCTGGGGCAGCTTTGTCTGTGTGTAGGTGCTGCTGCTACTCGCTGCTAACAGCACTTGCCCCTACAGCCTGCTAGAGGCTACCAGGGGGAGATTTGTCTGTGTGTAGGTGCTGCTACTCGCTACGAGCAGCACTTGCCCCTACAGCCTGCTAGAGGCTACACGGGGGAGCTTTGTCTGTGTGTAGGTGCTGCTACTCGCTACTAACAGCACTTGCCCCTACAGCTTTGCTAGAGGCTACCAGGGGGATCTTTATCTGTGTGTAGGTGCTGCTACTCGCTAGTAACAGCACTTGCCCCTACAGCCTGCTAGAGGCTACCTGGGGGAGCTTTGTCTGTGTGTAGGTGCTGCTACTCGCTGCTAACAGCACTTGCCCCTACAGCCTGCTAGAGGCTACCAGGGCGATCTTTGTCTGTGTGTAGGTGCTGCTACTCGCTGCTAACAGCACTTGCCCCTACAGCCTTGCTAGAGGCTACCAGGCGGATCTTTGTCTGTGTGTAGGTGCTGCTACTCGCTACTAACAGCACTTGCCCCTACAGTCTGCTAGAGGCTACATGGGGGATCTTTGTCTGTGTGTAGGTGCTGCTACTCGCTACTAACAGCACTTGCCCCTACAGCCTGCTAGAGGCTACCAGGGGGAGCTTTGTCTGTGTGTAGGTGCTGCTACTCGCTACTAACAGCACTTGCCTCTACAGCCGGCTAGAGGCTACCTGGGGGAGCTTTGTCTGTGTGTAGGTGCTGCTACTCGCTACTAACAGCACTTGCCCCTACAGCCTTGCTAGAGGCTACCAGGGGGATCTTTGTCTGTGTGTAGGTGCTGCTACTCGCTACTAACAGCACTTGCCCCTACAGCCTGCTAGAGGCTACCTGGGGGAGCTTTGTCTGTGTGTAGGTGCTGCTACTCGCTACTAACAGCACTTGCCCCGCCAGCCTGCTAGAGGCTACACGGGGGATCTTTGTCTGTGTGTAGGTGCTGCTACTCGCTACTACTAACAGCACTTGCCCCTACAGCCTGCTAGAGGCTACAAGGGGGAGCTTTGTCTGTGTGTAGGTGCTGCTGCTACTCGCTACTAACAGCACTTGCCCCTACGGCCTGCTAGAGGCTACACGGGGGATATTTGTCTATGTGTAGGTGCTGCTACTCGCTACTAACAGCACTTGCCGCTACGGCCTGCTAGAGGCTACCTGGGGGAGCTTTGTCTATGTGTAGGTGCTGCTACTCGCTACTAACAGCACTTGCCCCTACAGCCTGCTAGAGGCTACCCGGGGGAGCTTTGTCTGTGTGTAGGTGCTGCTACTCGCTACTACTAACAGCACTTGCCCCTATAGCCTGCTAGAGGCTACCAGGGGGATCTTTGTCTGTGTGTAGGTGCTGCTACTCGCTACTACTAACATTACTTGCCCCATAGCCTGCTAGAGGCTACCAGGGGGATCTTTGTCTGTGTGTAGGTGCTGCTGCTACTCGCTACTAACAGCACTTGCCCCTACAGCCTGCTAGAGGCTACCTGGGGGAGCTTTGTCTGTGTGTAGGTGCTGCTACTCGCTACTAACAGCACTTGCCCCTACAGCCTGCTAGAAGCTACCAGGGGGAGCTTTGTCTGTCTGTAGGTGCTGCTACTCGCTAAAAACAGCACTTGCTTCTACAGCCTTGCTAGAGGCTACCAGGGGAACTTTGTCTGTGTGTAGGTGCTGCTACTCGCTACTAACAGCACTTGCCCCTACAGCTTTCTAGAGGCTACCCGGGGGAGCTTTGTCTGTGTGTAGGTGCTGCTACTAACAGCAATTGCCCCTACAGCCTTGCTAGAGGCTACCTGGGGGAGCTTTGTCTGTGTATAGGTGCTGCTACTAACAGCACTTGCCCCTACAGCCTTGAAAGAGGCTACCTGGGGGAGCTTTTTCTGTGTGTAGGTGCTGCTACTAACAGCACTTGCCCCTACAGCCTTGCTAGAGGCTACACGGGGGAGCTTTGTCTGTGTGTAGGTGCTGCTACTCGCTACTAACAGCACTTGCCCCTACATCCTGCTAGAGGCTACCTGGGGGAGCTTTGTCTGTGTGTAGGTGCTGCTACTCGCTACTAAAAGCACTTGCCCCTACAGTCTGCTAGAGGTTACCAGGGGGAGCTTTGTCTGTGTGTAGGTGCTGCTACTCGCTACTACTAATGGCACTTGCCCCTACAGCTTGCTAGAGGCTACCTGGGGGAGCTTTGTCTGTGTGTAGGTGCTGCTGCTACTGGCTACTACTAACAGCACTTGCCCCTACAGCCTGCTAGAGGCTACCTGGGGGAGCTTTGTCTGTGTGTAGGTGCTGCTACTAAAAGCACTTGCCCCTACAGCCTGCTAGAGGCTACCTGGGGGAGCTTTGTCTGTGTGTGGGTGCTGCTACTCGCTAAAAACAGCACTTGCCCCTACAGCCTTGCTAGAGGCTACCAGGGGAACTTTGTCTGTGTGTAGGTGCTGCTACTCGCTACTAACAGCACTTGCCCCTACAGCTTTCTAGAGGCTACCCGGGGGAGCTTTGTCTGTGTGTAGGTGCTGCTATTAACAGCAATTGCCCCTACAGCCTTGCTAGAGGCTACCTGGGGGAGCTTTGTCTGTGTATAGGTGCTGCTACTAACAGCACTTGCCCCTACAGCCTTGAAAGAGGCTACCTGGGGGAGCTTTTTCTGTGTGTAGGTGCTGCTACTAACAGCACTTGCCGCTACAGCCTTGCTAGAGGCTACACGGGGGAGCTTTGTCTGTGTGTAGGTGCTGCTACTCGCTACTAACAGCACTTGCCCCTACATCCTGCTAGAGGCTACCTGGGGGAGCTTTGTCTGTGTGTAGGTGCTGCTACTCGCTACTAACAGCACTTGCCCCTACAGTCTGCTAGAGGTTACCAGGGGGAGCTTTGTCTGTGTGTAGGTGCTGCTACTCGCTACTACTAATGGCACTTGCCCCTACAGCTTGCTAGAGGCTACCTGGGGGAGCTTTGTCTGTGTGTAGGTGCTGCTGCTACTGGCTACTACTAACAGCACTTGCCCCTACAGCCTGCTAGAGGCTACCTGGGGGAGCTTTGTCTGTGTGTAGGTGCTGCTACTAAAAGCACTTGCCCCTACAGCCTGCTAGAGGCTACCTGGGGGAGCTTTGTCTGTGTGTGGGTGCTGCTACTACTAACAGCACTTGCCCCTACAGCCTGCTAGAGGCTACCTGGGGGAGCTTTGTCTGTGTGTAGGTGCTGCTACTCACTACTAACAGCACTTGCCCCTACAGACTTGCTAGAGGCTACCTAGGGGAGCTTTGTCTGTGTGTAGGTGCTGCTACTCGCTACTAACAGCACTTGCCCCTACAGCCTCGCTACAGGCTACCTGGGGGAGCTTTGTCTGTGTAGGTGCTGCTACTCGATACTAACAGCACTTGCCCATACAGCCTGCTAGAGGCTACCTGGGGGAGCTTTGTCTGTGTGTAAGTGCTGCTACTCTCTACTAACAGCACTTGCCCCTACAGCCTCGCTAGAGGCTACCTGGGGGAGCTTTGTCTGTGTAGGTGCTGCTACTCGCTACTAAAAGCACTTGCCCCTACAGCCTGCTAGAGGCTACCTGGGGGAGCTTTGTCTGTGTGTAGGTGCTGCTAATAACAGCACTTGCCCCTACTGCCTGCTAGAGGCTACCTGCGGGAGCTTTGTCTGTGTGTAGGTGCTGCTACTCGCTACTAACAGCACTTGCCCCTACAGCTTTCTAGAGGCTACCCGGGGGAGCTTTGTCTGTGTGTAGGTGCTGCTATTAACAGCAATTGCCCCTACAGCCTTGCTAGAGGCTACCTGGGGGAGCTTTGTCTGTGTATAGGTGCTGCTACTAACAGCACTTGCCCCTACAGCCTTGAAAGAGGCTACCTGGGGGAGCTTTTTCTGTGTGTAGGTGCTGCTACTAACAGCACTTGCCGCTACAGCCTTGCTAGAGGCTACACGGGGGAGCTTTGTCTGTGTGTAGGTGCTGCTACTCGCTACTAACAGCACTTGCCCCTACATCCTGCTAGAGGCTACCTGGGGGAGCTTTGTCTGTGTATAGGTGCTGCTACTAACAGCACTTGCCCCTACAGCCTTGAAAGAGGCTACCTGGGGGAGCTTTTTCTGTGTGTAGGTGCTGCTACTAACAGCACTTGCCGCTACAGCCTTGCTAGAGGCTACACGGGGGAGCTTTGTCTGTGTGTAGGTGCTGCTACTCGCTACTAACAGCACTTGCCCCTACATCCTGCTAGAGGCTACCTGGGGGAGCTTTGTCTGTGTGTAGGTGCTGCTACTCGCTACTAACAGCACTTGCCCCTACAGTCTGCTAGAGGTTACCAGGGGGAGCTTTGTCTGTGTGTAGGTGCTGCTACTCGCTACTACTAATGGCACTTGCCCCTACAGCTTGCTAGAGGCTACCTGGGGGAGCTTTGTCTGTGTGTAGGTGCTGCTGCTACTGGCTACTACTAACAGCACTTGCCCCTACAGCCTGCTAGAGGCTACCTGGGGGAGCTTTGTCTGTGTGTAGGTGCTGCTACTAAAAGCACTTGCCCCTACAGCCTGCTAGAGGCTACCTGGGGGAGCTTTGTCTGTGTGTGGGTGCTGCTACTACTAACAGCACTTGCCCCTACAGCCTGCTAGAGGCTACCTGGGGGAGCTTTGTCTGTGTGTAGGTGCTGCTACTCACTACTAACAGCACTTGCCCCTACAGACTTGCTAGAGGCTACCTAGGGGAGCTTTGTCTGTGTGTAGGTGCTGCTACTCGCTACTAACAGCACTTGCCCCTACAGCCTCGCTACAGGCTACCTGGGGGAGCTTTGTCTGTGTAGGTGCTGCTACTCGATACTAACAGCACTTGCCCATACAGCCTGCTAGAGGCTACCTGGGGGAGCTTTGTCTGTGTGTAAGTGCTGCTACTCTCTACTAACAGCACTTGCCCCTACAGCCTCGCTAGAGGCTACCTGGGGGAGCTTTGTCTGTGTAGGTGCTGCTACTCGCTACTAAAAGCACTTGCCCCTACAGCCTGCTAGAGGCTACCTGGGGGAGCTTTGTCTGTGTGTAGGTGCTGCTAATAACAGCACTTGCCCCTACTGCCTGCTAGAGGCTACCTGCGGGAGCTTTGTCTGTGTGTAGGTGCTGCTACTAACAGCACTTGCCCCTACAGCCTGCTAGAGGCTACCTGGGGGAGCTTTGTCTCTGTGTAGGTGCTGCTACTAACAGCACTTGCCCCTACAGCCTTGCTAGAGGCTACCTGGGGGAGCTTTGTCTGTGTATAGGTGCGACTACTAACAGCACTTGCCCCTACACCCTGCTAGAGGCTACCTGGGGGAGCTTTGTCTGTGTGTAGGTGCTGCTACTCGCTACTACTAACAGCACTTGCCCCTACAGCCTGCTAGAGGCTACCTGGGGGAACTTTGTCTGTGTGTAGGTGCTGCTACTAACAGCACTTGCCCCTACAGCCTGCTAGAGGCTACCTGGGGGAGCTTTGTCTGTGTGTAGGTGCTGCTACTAACAGCACTTGCCCCTACAGTCTGCTAGAGGCTACCAGGGGGAGCTTTGTCTGTGTGTAGGTGCTGGTACTCGCTACTAACAGCACTTGCCCCTACAGCCTGCTAGAGGCTACCTGGGGGAGCTTTTTCTGTGTGTAGGTGCTACTACTAACAGCACTTGCCCCTACACCCTGCTAGAGGCTACCTGGGGGAGCTTTGTCTGTGTGTAGGTGCTGCTACTCGCTACTACTAACAGCACTTGCCCCTACAGCCTGCTAGAGGCTACCTGGGGGAGCTTTGTCTGTGTAGGTGCTGCTACTAACAGCACTTGCCCCTACAGCCTGCTAGAGGCTACCTGGGGGAGCTTTGTCTGTGTGTGGGTGCTGCTACTACTAACAGCACTTGTCCCTACAGCCTGCTAGAGGCTACCTGGGGGAGCTTTGTCTGTGTGTAGGTGCTGCTACTCACTACTAACAGCACTTGCCCCTACAGCCTTGCTAAAGGCTACCTGGGGGAGCTTTGTCTGTGTGTAGGTGCTGCTACTCGCTACTAACAGCACTTGCCCCTACAGCCTCGCTACAGGCTACCTGGGGGAGCTTTGTCTGTGTAGGTGCTGCTACTCGATACTAACAGCACATGCCCCTACAGCCTGCTAGAGGCTACCTGGGGGAGCTTTGTCTGTGTGTAAGTGCTGCTACTCGCTACTAACAGCACTTGCCCCTACAGCCTCGCTAGAGGCTACCTGGGGGAGCTTTCTCTGTGTAGGTGCTGCTACTCGCTACTAACAGCACTTGCCCCTACAGCCTGCTAGAGGCTACCTGGGGGAGCTTTGTCTGTGTGTAGGCGCTGCTACTCGCTACTAACAGCACTTGCCCCTACAGCCTGCTAGAGGCTACCTGCGGGAGCTTTGTCTGTGTGTAGGTGCTGCTACTAACAGCACTTGCCCCTACAGCCTGCTAGAGGCTACCTGGGGGAGCTTTGTCTGTGTGTAGGTGCTGCTACTAACAGCACTTGCCCCTACAGCCTGCTAGAGGCTACCAGGGGGAGCTTTGTCTGTGTGTAGGTGCTGGTACTCGCTACTAACAGCACTTGCCCCTACAGCCTGCTAGAGGCTACCTGGGGGAGCTTTGTCTGTGTGTAGGTGCTACTACTAACAGCACTTGCCCCTACACCCTGCTAGAGGCTACCTGGGGGAGCTTTGTCTGTGTGTGGGTGCTGCTACTCGCTACTACTAACAGCACTTGCCCCTACAGCCTGCTAGAGGCTACCTGGGGGAGCTTTGCTTGTGTGTAGGTGCTGCTGCTACTCACTACTAACAGCACTTGCCCCTCCTGCCTGCTAGAGGCTACACGGGGGATCTTTGTTTGTGTGTAGGTGTTGCTACTCGCTACTACTAACAGCACTTGCCCCTACAGCCTGCTAGAGGCTACCAGGGGGAGCTTTGTCTGTGTGTAGGTGCTGCTACTAACAACACTTGCCCCTACAGCCTGCTAGAGGCTACCTGGGGGAGCTTTGTCTGTGTGTAGGTGCTGCTACTCGCTACTAACAGCACTTGCCCCTACAGCCTGCTAGAGGCTACCTGGGGAAGCTTTGTCTGTGTGTAGGTGCTGCTACTTGCAACTAACAGCACTTGCCCCTATAGCCTTGCTAGAGGCTACCAGGGGAACTTTGTTTGTGTGTAGGTGCTGCTACTCGCTACTAACAGCACTTGCCCCTATAGCCTGCTAGAGGCTACCAGGGGGAACTTTGTCTGTGTGTAGGTGCTGCTACTCGCTACTAACAGCACTTGCCCCTACAGCCCTGCTAGAGGCTACCTGGGGAAACTTTGTCTGTGTAGGTGCTGCTACTCGATACTAACAGCACATGCCCCTACAGCCTGCTAGAGGCTACCTGGGGGAGCTTTGTCTGTGTGTAAGTGCTGCTACTCGCTACTAACAGCACTTGCCCCTACAGCCTCGCTAGAGGCTACCTGGGGGAGCTTTCTCTGTGTAGGTGCTGCTACTCGCTACTAACAGCACTTGCCCCTACAGCCTGCTAGAGGCTACCTGGGGGAGCTTTGTCTGTGTGTAGGCGCTGCTACTCGCTACTAACAGCACTTGCCCCTACAGCCTGCTAGAGGCTACCTGCGGGAGCTTTGTCTGTGTGTAGGTGCTGCTACTAACAGCACTTGCCCCTACAGCCTGCTAGAGGCTACCTGGGGGAGCTTTGTCTGTGTGTAGGTGCTGCTACTAACAGCACTTGCCCCTACAGCCTGCTAGAGGCTACCAGGGGGAGCTTTGTCTGTGTGTAGGTGCTGGTACTCGCTACTAACAGCACTTGCCCCTACAGCCTGCTAGAGGCTACCTGGGGGAGCTTTGTCTGTGTGTAGGTGCTACTACTAACAGCACTTGCCCCTACACCCTGCTAGAGGCTACCTGGGGGAGCTTTGTCTGTGTGTAGGTGCTGCTACTCGCTACTACTAACAGCACTTGCCCCTACAGCCTGCTAGAGGCTACCTGGGGGAGCTTTGCTTGTGTGTAGGTGCTGCTACTCGCTACTAACAGCACTTGCCCCTCCTGCCTGCTAGAGGCTACACGGGGGATCTTTGTTTGTGTGTAGGTGTTGCTACTCGCTACTACTAACAGCACTTGCCCCTACAGCCTGCTAGAGGCTACCAGGGGGAGCTTTGTCTGTGTGTAGGTGCTGCTACTAACAGCACTTGCCCCTACAGCCTGCTAGAGGCTACCTGGGGGAGCTTTGTCTGTGTGTAGGTGCTGCTACTCGCTACTAACAGCACTTGCCCCTACAGCCTGCTAGAGGCTACCTGGGGAAGCTTTGTCTGTGTGTAGGTGCTGCTACTTGCAACTAACAGCACTTGCCCCTATAGCCTTGCTAGAGGCTACCAGGGGAACTTTGTTTGTGTGTAGGTGCTGCTACTCGCTACTAACAGCACTTGCCCCTACAGCCTGCTAGAGGCTACCAGGGGGAACTTTGTCTGTGTGTAGGTGCTGCTACTCGCTACTAACAGCACTTGCCCCTACAGCCCTGCTAGAGGCTACCTGGGGGAGCTTTGTCTGTGTGTAGGTGCTGCTACTAACAGCACTTGCCCCTACAGCCTGCTAGAGGCTACCTGGGGGAGCTTTGTCTGTGTATAGGTGCTGCTACTCGCTAGCTAACAGCACTTGCCCCTACAGCCTGCTAGAGGCTACCAGGGGGAGCTTTGTCTGTGTAGGTGCTTCTTCTCGCTACTAACAGCACTTGCCCCTACAGCCTGCTAGAGGCTACCTGGGGGAGCTTTGTCTGTGTGTAGGTGCTGCTGCTACTCGCTACTGACAGCACTTGCCCCTACAGCCTGCTAGAGGCTACCAGGGGGAGCTTTGTCTGTGTGTAAGTGCTGCTACTCACTACTACTAACAGCACTTGCCCCTACAGCCTGCTAGAGGCTACCTGGGGAAACTTTGTCTGTGTAGGTGCTGCTACTCGCTACTAACAGCACTTGCCCCTACAGCCTGCTAGAGGCTACACGGGGGAGCTTTGTCTGTGTGCAGGTGCTGCTACTCGCTACTACTAACAGCACTTTCCCCTACAGCCTGCTAGAGGCTACCTGGGGGAGCTTTGTCTGTGTGTAGGTGCTGCTACTCCCTACTAACAGCAGTTGCCCCTACAGCCTTGCTAGAGGCTACCTGGGGGAGTTTTGTCTTTATGTAGGTGCTGCTACTCGCTACTAACAGCACTTGCCCCTACAGCCTTGCTAGAGGCTACCTGGGGGAGCTTTGTCTGTGTGTAGGTGCTGCTACTAACAGCACTTGCCCCTACAGCCTGCTAGAGGCTACCAGGGGGAGCTTTGTCTGTGTGTAGGTGCTGGTACTCGCTACTAACAGCACTTGCCCCTACAGCCTGCTAGAGGCTACCTGGGGGAGCTTTTTCTGTGTGTAGGTGCTACTACTAACAGCACTTGCCCCTACACCCTGCTAGAGGCTACCTGGGGGAGCTTTGTCTGTGTGTAGGTGCTGCTACTCGCTACTACTAACAGCACTTGCCCCTACAGCCTGCTAGAGGCTACCTGGGGGAGCTTTGTCTGTGTGTGGGTGCTGCTACTACTAACAGCACTTGTCCCTACAGCCTGCTAGAGGCTACCTGGGGGAGCTTTGTCTGTGTGTAGGTGCTGCTACTCACTACTAACAGCACTTGCCCCTACAGCCTTGCTAGAGGCTACCTGGGGGAGCTTTGTCTGTGTGTAGGTGCTGCTACTCGCTACTAACAGCACTTGCCCCTACAGCCTCGCTACAGGCTACCTGGGGGAGCTTTGTCTGTGTAGGTGCTGCTACTCGATACTAACAGCACATGCCCCTACAGCCTGCTAGAGGCTACCTGGGGGAGCTTTGTCTGTGTGTAAGTGCTGCTACTCGCTACTAACAGCACTTGCCCCTACAGCCTCGCTAGAGGCTACCTGGGGGAGCTTTCTCTGTGTAGGTGCTGCTACTCGCTACTAACAGCACTTGCCCCTACAGCCTGCTAGAGGCTACCAGGGGGAGCTTTGTCTGTGTGTAGGTGCTGGTACTCGCTACTAACAGCACTTGCCCCTACAGCCTGCTAGAGGCTACCTGGGGTAGCTTTGTCTGTGTGTAGGTGCTACTACTAACAGCACTTGCCCCTACACCCTGCTAGAGGCTACCTGGGGGAGCTTTGTCTGTGTGTAGGTGCTGCTACTCGCTACTACTAACAGCACTTGCCCCTACAGCCTGCTAGAGGCTACCTGGGGGAGCTTTGCTTGTGTGTAGGTGCTGCTGCTACTCGCTACTAACAGCACTTGCCCCTCCTGCCTGCTAGAGGCTACACGGGGGATCTTTGTTTGTGTGTAGGTGTTGCTACTCGCTACTACTAACAGCACTTGCCCCTACAGCCTGCTAGAGGCTACCAGGGGGAGCTTTGTCTGTGTGTAGGTGCTGCTACTAACAGCACTTGCCCCTACAGCCTGCTAGAGGCTACCTGGGGGAGCTTTGTCTGTGTGTAGGTGCTGCTACTCGCTACTAACAGCACTTGCCCCTACAGCCTGCTAGAGGCTACCTGGGGAAGCTTTGTCTGTATGTAGGTGCTGCTACTTGCAACTAACAGCACTTGCCCCTAGAGCCTTGCTAGAGGCTACCAGGGGAACTTTGTTTGTGTGTAGGTGCTGCTACTCGCTACTAACAGCACTTGCCCCTACAGCCTGCTAGAGGCTACCAGGGGGAACTTTGTCTGTGTGTAGGTGCTGCTACTCGCTACTAACAGCACTTGCCCCTACAGCCCTGCTAGAGGCTACCTGGGGGAGCTTTGTCTGTGTGTAGGTGCTGCTACTAACAGCACTTGCCCCTACAGCCTGCTAGAGGCTTCCTGGGGGAGCTTTGTCTGTGTGTAGGTGCTGCTACTCGCTAGCTAACAGCACTTGCCCCTACAGCCTGCTAGAGGCTACCAGGGGGAGCTTTGTCTGTGTAGGTGCTGCTTCTCGCTACTAACAGCACTTGCCCCTACAGCCTGTTAGAGGCTACCTGGGGGAGCTTTGTCTGTGTGTAGGTGCTGCTGCTACTCGGTACTGACAGCACTTGCCCCTACAGCCTGCTAGAGGCTACCAGGGGGAGCTTTGTCTGTGTGTAAGTGCTGCTACTCACTACTACTAACAGCACTTGCCCCTACAGCCTGCTAGAGGCTACCTGGGGAAACTTTGTCTGTGTAGGTGCTGCTACTCGCTACTAACAGCACTTGCCCCTACAGCCTGCTAGAGGCTACACGGGGGAGCTTTGTCTGTGTGCAGGTGCTGCTACTCGCTACTACTAACAGCACTTGCCCCTACAGCCTGCTAGAGGCTACCTGGGGGAGCTTTGTCTGTGTGTAGGTGCTGCTACTCGCTACTAACAGCACTTGCCCCTACAGCCTGCTAGAGGCTACCTGGGGAAGCTTTGTCTGTGTGTAGGTGCTGCTACTTGCAACTAACAGCACTTGCCCCTATAGCCTTGCTAGAGGCTACCAGGGGAACTTTGTTTGTGTGTAGGTGCTGCTACTCGCTACTAACAACACTTGCCCCTACAGCCTGCTAGAGGCTACCAGGGGGAACTTTGTCTGTGTGTAGGTGCTGCTACTCGCTACTAACAGCACTTGCCCCTACAGCCCTGCTAGAGGCTACCTGGGGGAGCTTTGTCTTTGTGTAGGTGCTGCTACTAACAGCACTTGCCCCTACAGCCTGCTAGAGGCTACCTGGGGGAGCTTTGTCTGTGTGTAGGTGCTGCTACTCGATAGCTAACAGCACTTGCCCCTACAGCCTGCTAGAAGCTACCAGGGGGAGCTTTGTCTGTGTAGGTGCTGCTTCTCGCTACTAACAGCACTTGCCCCTACAGCCTGCTAGAGGCTACCTGGGGGAGCTTTGTCTGTGTGTAGGTGCTGCTGCTACTCGCTACTGACAGCACTTGCCCCTACAGCCTGCTAGAGGCTACCAGGGGGAGCTTTGTCTGTGTGTAAGTGCTGCTACTCACTACTACTAACAGCACTTGCCCCTACAGCCTGCTAGAGGCTACCTGGGGAAACTTTGTCTGTGTAGGTGCTGCTACTCGCTACTAACAGCACTTGCCCCTACAGCCTGCTAGAGGCTACACGGGGGAGCTTTGTCTGTGTGCAGGTGCTGCTACTCGCTACTACTAACAGCACTTGCCCCTACAGCCTGCTAGAGGCTACCTGGGGGAGTTTTGTCTCTGTGTAGGTGCTGCTACTCGCTACTAACAGCACTTGCCCCTACAGCCTTGCTAGAGGCTACCTGGGGGAGCTTTGTCTGTGTGTAGGTGCTGCTACTAACAGCACTTGCCCCTACAGCCTGCTAGAGGCTACCAGGGGGAGCTTTGTCTGTGTGTAGGTGCTGGTACTCGCTACTAACAGCACTTGCCCCTACAGCCTGCTAGAGGCTACCTGGGGGAGCTTTTTCTGTGTGTAGGTGCTACTACTAACAGCACTTGCCCCTACACCCTGCTAGAGGCTACCTGGGGGAGCTTTGTCTGTGTGTAGGTGCTGCTACTCGCTACTACTAACAGCACTTGCCCCTACAGCCTGCTAGAGGCTACCTGGGGGAGCTTTGTCTGTGTGTGGGTGCTGCTACTACTAACAGCACTTGTCCCTACAGCCTGCTAGAGGCTACCTGGGGGAGCTTTGTCTGTGTGTAGGTGCTGCTACTCACTACTAACAGCACTTGCCCCTACAGCCTTGCTAGAGGCTACCTGGGGGAGCTTTGTCTGTGTGTAGGTGCTGCTACTCGCTACTAACAGCACTTGCCCCTACAGCCTCGCTACAGGCTACCTGGGGGAGCTTTGTCTGTGTAGGTGCTGCTACTCGATACTAACAGCACATGCCCCTACAGCCTGCTAGAGGCTACCTGGGGGAGCTTTGTCTGTGTGTAAGTGCTGCTACTCGCTACTAACAGCACTTGCCCCTACAGCCTCGCTAGAGGCTACCTGGGGGAGCTTTCTCTGTGTAGGTGCTGCTACTCGCTACTAACAGCACTTGCCCCTACAGCCTGCTAGAGGCTACCTGGGGGAGCTTTGTCTGTGTGTAGGCGCTGCTACTCGCTACTAACAGCACTTGCCCCTACAGCCTGCTAGAGGCTACCTGCGGGAGCTTTGTCTGTGTGTAGGTGCTGCTACTAACAGCACTTGCCCCTACAGCCTGCTAGAGGCTACCTGGGGGAGCTTTGTCTGTGTGTAGGTGCTGCTACTAACAGCACTTGCCCCTACAGCCTACTAGAGGCTACCAGGGGGAGCTTTGTCTGTGTGTAGGTGCTGGTACTCGCTACTAACAGCACTTGCCCCTTCAGCCTGCTAGAGGCTACCTGTGGGAGCTTTGTCTGTGTGTAGGTGCTACTACTAACAGCACTTGCCCCTACACCCTGCTAGAGGCTACCTGGGGGAGCTTTGTCTGTGTGTAGGTGCTGCTACTCGCTACTACTAACAGCACTTGCCCCTACAGCCTGCTAGAGGCTACCTGGGGGAGCTTTGCTTGTGTGTAGGTGCTGCTGCTACTCGCTACTAACAGCACTTGCCCCTCCTGCCTGCTAGAGGCTACACGGGGGATCTTTGTTTGTGTGTAGGTGTTGCTACTCGCTACTACTAACAGCACTTGCCCCTACAGCCTGCTAGAGGCTACCAGGGGGAGCTTTGTCTGTGTGTAGGTGCTGCTACTAACAGCACTTGCCCCTACAGCCTGCTAGAGGCTACCTGGGGGAGCTTTGTCTGTGTGTAGGTGCTGCTACTCGCTACTAACAGCACTTGCCCCTACAGCCTGCTAGAGGCTACCTGGGGAACTTTGTTTGTGTGTAGGTGCTGCTACTCGCTACTAACAGCACTTGCCCCTACAGCCTGCTAGAGGCTACCAGGGGGAACTTTGTCTGTGTGTAGGTGCTGCTACTCGCTACTAACAGCACTTGCCCCTACAGCCCTGCTAGAGGCTACCTGGGGGAGCTTTGTCTGTGTGTAGGTGCTGCTACTAACAGCACTTGCCCCTACAGCCTGCTAGAGGCTACCTGGGGGAGCTTTGTCTGTGTGTAGGTGCTGCTACTCGCTAGCTAACAGCACTTGCCCCTACAGCCTGCTAGAGGCTACCAGGGGGAGCTTTGTCTGTGTAGGTGCTGCTTCTCGCTACTAACAGCACTTCCCCCTACAGCCTGCTAGAGGCTACCTGGGGGAGCTTTGTCTGTGTGTAGGTGCTGCTGCTACTCGCTACTGACAGCACTTGCCCCTACAGCCTGCTAGAGGCTACCAGGGGGAGCTTTGTCTGTGTGTAAGTGCTGCTACTCACTACTACTAACAGCACTTGCCCCTACAGCCTGCTAGAGGCTACCTGGGGAAACTTTGTCTGTGTAGGTGCTGCTACTCGCTACTAACAGCACTTGCCCCTACAGCCTGCTAGAGGCTACCTGGGGAAACTTTGTCTGTGTAGGTGCTGCTACTCGCTACTAACAGCACTTGCCCCTACAGCCTGCTAGAGGCTACACGGGGGAGCTTTGTCTGTGTGCAGGTGCTGCTACTCGCTACTACTAACAGCACTTGCCCCTACAGCCTGCTAGAGGCTACCTGGGGGAGCTTTGTCTGTGTGTAGGTGCTGCTACTCCCTACTAACAGCACTTGCCCCTACAGCCTTGCTAGAGGCTACCTGGGGGAGTTTTGTCTCTGTGTAGGTGCTGCTACTCGCTACTAACAGCACTTGCCCCTACAGCCTTGCTAGAGGCTACCTGGGGGAGCTTTGTCTGTGTGTAGGTGCTGCTACTAACAGCACTTGCCCCTACAGCCTGCTAGAGGCTACCAGGGGGAGCTTTGTCTGTGTGTAGGTGCTGGTACTCGCTACTAACAGCACTTGCCCCTACAGCCTGCTAGAGGCTACCTGGGGGAGCTTTTTCTGTGTGTAGGTGCTACTACTAACAGCACTTGCCCCTACACCCTGCTAGAGGCTACCTGGGGGAGCTTTGTCTGTGTGTAGGTGCTGCTACTCGCTACTACTAACAGCACTTGCCCGTACAGCCTGCTAGAGGCTACCTGGGGGAGCTTTGTCTGTGTGTGGGTGCTGCTACTACTAACAGCACTTGTCCCTACAGCCTGCTAGAGGCTACCTGGGGGAGCTTTGTCTGTGTGTAGGTGCTGCTACTCACTACTAACAGCACTTGCCCCTACAGCCTTGCTAGAGGCTACCTGGGGGAGCTTTG